>NC_057861.1:608653681-608816181 GCF_019393635.1 Dromiciops gliroides | reverse complement strand
AAGGAATGCTTATTGCCACCTATTGGTTAAAGTGAAGAATTGAAAAGGTTTCAGAATAATTTGCATATTCTAAAATCAGAAAAGCTGAGCAAAATAAGATTGATTGTTGATTTTAATCATTTCAAGTTATAATTAGTTATAAATGTGAGCCAAGTACCATTTTAATAGAAATATGTTCACCTAAAACATCTCCATTACTCTGATTAAAAAGGGAAAAGGGGTATAAGAATGACATGTTTTTAAAAATCTATTTACATATCACTGTGAAACACAGAAATGTTAATAGAATGTGCATTGATATTTAGAGATTGAAAGAGAAAGGCTGACTAATGAAAGTTGTATGCGCTATTTTTGGTTTTTTATTTATTCTTGTGTTTCTTTAAAAAAGTTATAAAGAAATATAAGTTTTCGGGACAGCTAGATGGTGCAGTGGATAAAGCACCGACCCTGGATTCAGGAGTACCTGAGTTCAAATCCGGTCTCAGACACTTGACACTTACTAGCTGTGTGACCTTGGGCAAGTCACTTAACCCCCATTGCCCCACAAAATTTAAAAAAAAAAAGAAATATGTTTTCACTTTAAAATACTTAGGAACAAATGAGAGGTTTTCTAAAATGAATGATGACACAGTCTAATTTCCATTAGATTTAAAACATATTCTGTTAATTTTTAATAAATAAAATAAGCTTGCTCTGACTATTCTTAATTATGATGGCTACAGGGAAGGTTATGGGACTTGCAGTTTTGCTTATCCAAATCTGTATTGGCTTATCTCCAGAGACAAGTTTTGGGAATGGAAAGTTAGTTTATATTCAACTGTGATCCTGAAGAAAAGGCCACTTCCACCAAAACAGATAATAAAAATAGGTTAAAGCCTCACAAAGAAACACACTATGTGATAGAAAGTATTTACTTGAAGACTTCCATGCTGTCTCCATGTTCTCTGAGTGGGTATTTTTTCCCTGAGGTAGATTACAACCTATCCAATTTTCTTATCACGTCTTATTCTCATCTATGTCTTTCCATAAATCCTCAACAGAACATCTACACAAAGACTTAGGAACACTTCTTCTAAGGTCTTTTAATATTTCATGAATGTCTTTGCAATTCCTTGGTCATCCATATGTTACCCTTCATCCTCATGAAATTATTGGGCTCTTTCTTTTTCTCATATTCTGTACATATATAAGACATCAGTTTATTCCATTTTGTTTGTGTGTACACATTTTCATTAGGAATATGAAACAGCCTGGTTAGACTTGCTATTCAAATAATTTAAAATTGGTTTATTATTTGTTTGTCAAGTAGCAAGTATTTTTTAAAAAATTAATCTGTTCCTCCTACTCCCCCTGCTCCCACTGGACAAATTAAAAGGGTTAAAGAAAACAAATCTATCAGTACATCTCTACATAATTGGGCAAGACAAATTTAATTTTTTTATATCCAAAATATATTTATTGATTTTATCACTTCTCTTTTGGGAGATGAATGATGTGTTTTATCTTTATCCTTTTAGACTAGAAGTTTTTCACTGAGTTGATCAGAATTATGAAATCTTTAAAGTTGTTTTTCCCTATTGTGCTGTTATTATTGCATGAATTAATCTTCTAGTTTTGCTCACTTTGGTCTGCATTAGTTCACAAAGCTCTTCCCAGTTTCCTCTGAAATCTCCCATTTTTCATTTCTTATGGTAAAATAATATTCACAAACTTTAATTTGTTTAAAGTATTCCCCAGTGGAGTACCCAGGTTATTTCCAGTATTTGACTGCCCTCAAAAGACCTGCTCTAAATAATTTTTACATATAGGTTCTTCCCCCCTTTCTCTGTTGTCTTTGGAGTATAGAACTAGTAGCAGTTTCGCTGTGCCAAAGGAAATATATGAGTAGTTTTGTAACTTTCTGAACATAGTTTTCAAATGCTTTCCAGAAGGACTAGTCTAATTCACAACTCCACCAATAATGCATTTGTGAACCTGTAGCCCACAGGTCACCACCCCAATATTTGTCATTTTCCTCCTTTGTTATCTTTGTCAGTCTGATAGATTTGAGTTGGAACATCAAAGTTGCTTCAAATCATATCTATAATTATTAATGATTTAAAGCATGTTTTTATATGATTGTTCATCCTCCCATTCTTAAAGTATTTAGGAAGAGCTTACTATGACTAGAGCACTGTTTCACTCAGAAGTTTTTGTTTTATTGAAATGATGGTGGTCCATGAAAGAATGGAATATATTACTCTGGAAAACAACAACAATTCACATTTCTGAATTGGGAATTTGGGGAAAGACAAAATTAATTGTTTCCAATGTGATTAGATAAGGTCAATAAATATAATAGTGTAAAGGTAGGTTTTTTAAATTTTTTCTTCATATTCTAATGTCATAGCTGGGGATACCCCCTACTTGTAGTTACGTCTCCTCAGATAAGCTACTTCAAGTTAAAAATACTTCATAGGTCTATGACCACTCAAAGTCATAGTTCACAATCCCCAACTGATATTTTTAGTTTTACCTATTAAGCAGAGTAGACAAAATTAGTTGAAAATAAAGACATTTAATGATTTAGCAAACGTAGGAAAGTAGCAATAGAATATTTTCTCCATAAACCTGAGGTAAACTCTACCACAAATACAATACTAGGGGGAAATATCAACATACCTCAAGAACATAAATAGCTATATGTACCTATAGGAAATATGTATCCAGAGCACATGTATGGAGGGGCCATGTGTACATGATATGAATATAGAGGGACAGCTTATACCACCAACTTCCAGCAGGAGGGCTATTGATGACTTCTACTGATGACCATATTTTTGCTGGTCTCACATCATGGAGAGTCTCTGATAGGTCTTTTTCTGTTGGGCACATGGTTGTAGAGGGTTTTTTTTTTTTCCTGCCTCTTGGTTCTGGATTCTACTAGAGTCATAGTACCTCTCTTACCCAAAGGAAAAGTCACTCTACTAAATCCCTTTGAGCTTAGAGCCTAGAATCTTAAGTTTCAACTTTTATAGTGAAGCCAACTCTTCACATTCCCAGTATGAGATCAAGGGAAACCCTAGGTTTCTTTTTGTCACTATTAGGAGAAAATGTTGTCATTTCCCAAAGTTAGCTTTGGGAGACATTTCTTTTCCAGGATGAGAATCTTCAATTCCAAAGCCCAATCTCTTTTGGAACACAAGAGAGTCAATTAGCTAAGAAGAATCTGGAGACATCCTATTTTGTGTTTCAGGATAAACCGCAGCTCATTGTACCAGACAACTAATTTGTTTTGGATTAGAAAGTCATTGTAACTGCTTTCAATTACTGTCTATTTATATCCCCTCAAAACCCCATAAACAAGCTTGATAATGTTGTTTTTATCTCAAGCTTCTGTATTTGTCAATCCCTCCCCCAAGACTTTTTGGTCTTCTGTGCAAATGAAAATTAAAAAAAAAAAAACAAACAACCAATAAAAATCTTTTGTTCCTAATTCATGTCTTTATCATGTATATATAGCAGACAACAAACCTCCCAGAGTTGAATAACTAATTTCTAATTTAAGGACAGCAATAGCGACTAGACCTGTGATTTCATAAGTATAGGGAATTCTTTGTTTTTGGTGAGGCAATTGGAGTTAAGTGACTTGCCCAGGGTTACACAGCTAGTAAGTGTTAAATGTCTGAGGCTGGATTTGAACTCAGGTCCTCCTGACTCTAGGGCCAGTGCTCTATCCACTGCGACCCCTAGCTGCCCTGGTATAGGGAATTCTGGATGAAGAAATTCCTCCCACTAATATAGGTCAGGACTTTTTCTTTTCTTTTTTTTTTTTGTATTTTATTTATTTATTTTTTCCCGTTACATGCAAAGATAGTTCTCAACTTTTGTTTATACAAGCTTTCTAATTTCAGATCTTTCTCCCTCCCTCCCCTTCCTCCCCCATCTCCTAGACAGCAGGTAATTTGATATAGGTTATATATATATATATATATATATATATATATATATGTATATGTATATGTATATGTATATATATATAATAACATTAAACATATTTCTACATTAGTCATGTTATAAGAGAAAAATCAGAGCAATGAGGAAAAACCTCAAAATAGAAAAACAACAGCACCAAAAACAAAACATATAGTATGGTTCATTCGGCATCTATACTCCACAGTTTTGTTTTGTTTTATTCCTGGATTTGGAGATCCTCCTCCATCATGAGTTCCCTGGAACCCTTCTGTATCATTGCATTGGTGAGAAGAATATAGTCCATCACAATAGGTCAACATACAATGTTGATGATACTGTGTATAATGTTCTGCTTCTGCTCATCTCACTTATCATCAGCCCACGCAAGACCCTCCAGATTTCTCTGAACTCCTCCTGCTCATCGTTTCTTACAGCACAATAGTATTCCATTACATTCATATTCCACAACTTGTCCAGCCATTCCCCAATTGATGGACATCCCCTCAACTTCCAATTCCTTGCCACCACATAAAGAGTAGCTATAAATATCTTTGTACATGTGGGTCCTTCTCCCCTTTCCATGATCTCTTTGGGAAAAAGACCCAAAAGTGGTATTGCTGGGACAAAGGGTATACACAGCTTCACAGCCCTTTGGGCATAATTCCAAATTGCTCTCCAGAATGGTTGGATCAGTTCACAGCTCCACGAGCAATACATTAGTGTTCCAATTTTTCTACAGCTTGTCCAACATTTATTATTTTGCTTTTTTTGTCATTTTAGCCAATCTAATAGGTGCCAGGTGGTACCTCAAAGTTGTTTTAATTTGCATCTCTCTATTCATTAGTGATTTAGAGCATTTTTTCATATGGGAAGAAACAGCTTTGATTTCTTCATCAGAAAACTGCCTCTTCATATCCTTTGACCATTTCTCAATTGGGGAATGACTTGGATTCTAGTAAATTTGATTTAGTTCCTTATGTATTTTAGAAATGAGTCCTTTATCAGAAGTACTGCCCATAAAAATTGTTTCCCAGTTTTCTGCCTCCCTTCTAATTTTGGATGCATTACTTCTGTTTGTACAAAAGCTTTTTAATTTAATGTAATCAAAATCATCCATTTTGCATTTTAGAATATTCTCTATCTCTTGTTTGGTCATAAACGGTTTTCCTTTCCAAAGATCTGAAAGGTAGACTATTCCTTTCTTTCTTAATTTACCTATGGTATCACCTCTTATGTCTAAATCATGTATCCATTTTAACCTTATTTTAGTATAAGGTGTAAGATGTTGGTCTATGCCTAATTTCTGCCATACTATCTTCCAGTTTTCCCAGCAGGTTTTGTCAAATACCGAGTTTCTATCCCAGTAGCTGGAGTCTTTGGGTTTATCAAACACTACATTACTAGTGTCATTTACTACTGAATTTCCTGAGCCTAGCCTATTCCATTGATCTACCATCCTATTTTTTAGCCAGTACTGCTGATTTATAGTAAAGCTCCAGATTTGTTACAGCTAACACACCTTCCTGTGCATTTTTTCCCATTATTTCCCTTGATATTCTTGACCTTTTGTATTTCCAGATGAATGTTGTTATTAGGTTGTCTAGCTCTATAAAATAATTTTAGGTAGTCTGATTGGTATGGCACTGAATAGGTAAATTAATTGAGGTAGTATTACCATTTTTACTATATTAGCTCTGCCTATCCATGAGCAATTGATATCTTTCCAATTATTTAGATCTGATTTGATTTGTGTGAAGAGTGTTTGGTAGTTGTGTTCATAGAGTTCCTGGGTTTGTCTTGGCAAATAGACTCTCAAGTATTTTATATTATCTGCTGTTACTTTAAATGGAATTTCTCTATCTCTTGCTGCTGGACTTTGTTGGTCATGTATAGAAATGCTGATGATGTATGTGGATTTATTTTATATCCTGCTATTTTGCTAAAGTTATTATTTGTTTCAAGTAATTTTTAAGTTGATTCTCTATCATTCTTTAAGTATACCATCATATCATCTGCAAAGAGTCATAGTTTTGTTTCCTCCTTGCCTATTCTAATTCCTTTAATTCCTTTTTCTTCTCTGATTGCTAAAGCTAACATTTCTAGTACAATACTAAATATTAGGGGAGATAATGGACATCCCTGTTTCACCCCTGGTCTTATTTGGAAGGCCTCTAATTTATCTCCATTGCATATAATGCTTGTTGATGGTTTTAGGTAGATACTGCTTACTATTTTAAGGAAAGCTCCACCTATTCCTAAGCTCTCTCCTGTTTTTATTAGGAATGGGTGCTGTATTTTGCCAAAAGCTTTCTCTGTATCTATTGAGATAATCATATGGTTTAGTTTAGTTTTCTAATTGATGTGGTTGATTATGTTAATAGTTTTCCTAATGACGAACCACCCCTGCATTCCTGGTATAAATCCCATCTGGTCATAGTGTATTATCCTGGTGATAACTTGCTGTTATCTCCTTGCTAATATCTTATTTAAGATTTTAGCATCAATATTCATTAGGGAAATTGGTCTATAATTTTCTTTCTGTGTTTTTGCTTTGCCTGGTTTTGGTATCACCACCATATTTGTGTCATAAAATGAATTTGGTACAACTCCTTCTTCACCTATTTTTCCAAATAATTTGTATAATATTGGAATTAATTGTTCTTTAAATGTTTGGTAAAATTCACCTGTAAAGCCATCTGGCCCTGGGGATGTTTTTCTTAGGGAGTTCATTAATGGCTTGTTCAATTTTTTTTTTTTAATATGGGTTTATTTACGGATTTTATTTCCTCTTCAGTTAACCTGGGCAGTTTGTATTTTTGTAAATATTCATCTATTTCATTTATATTGTTAAATTTATTGGCATACAGTTGGGCAAAATAATTCCTAATTATTGATTTAATTTCCACTTCATTGGTGGTAACATCACCCTTTTCATTTTTGATACTGGTAATTTGTTTTTCTTCTTTTTTTTTTAATGAAATTAAGCAAAATTTTATCTCTTTTATTGTTTTTTTCATAAAACCAGCTCTTAGTTTTATTGATTAATTCTATAGTTTTCTTGCTTTTAATCTTATTTTAATCTTAATTTCTCCTTTAGTTTTCAGGATCTCTAATTTAGTGTCTAATTGGGGATTTCTAATTTGTTCTTTTTCTAGCTTTTTAAGTTGCATGCCCAATACATTAATCTCCTCTTTCTCTTTTTCATTCATGTAAGCATTTAGAGCTATAGATTTTCCCCTAAGTACTGCTTTGGCTTCATCCCATAGATTTTGGTATGTTGTCTCATTATTGTCATTCTCTTGGATATAGTTATTGAATGTTTCTATGATTTGTTGTTTGACCCATTCATTCTTTAGAATGAAATTATTTAGTTTCCAATTGATTTTCATTCTACTTTTCCCTGGCTCTTTCTGACATGTAATTTTTATTGCATCATGATCTGAAAAGTATGGATTTACTATTTCTGCCTTTCTACATTTGACTATGATGTTTTTGTGCCCTAATACATGGTCAATTTTTGAAAATGTGCCATGTACTGCTGAGAAAAAGGTATATTCCTTTCTATCCCCATTCAATTTTCTCCAGACATCTATCATGTCTAACTTTTTTAGTAATCAATTCACCTCTTTCACTTTTTTCTTATTTATTTTTTGGCTAGATTTATCTAATTCTGAGAGGGGGAGATTCAGATTCCCCACTAGTATAGTATTACTGTCTAATTCCTCTTGTAACTCATTTAACTTCTCCTCTAAGAATTTGGATGCTATACCACTTGGCACATACATATTTAATATTGATATCATTTCATTACCTACGGTACCTTTTAGCAAGATGTTGTTTCCTTCCTTATCTCTTTTAATGAGATCTATTTTGGCCTGTGCTTTGTCTGAGATAAGGATTGCTACCCCTGCTTTTTTTTACTTTAGCTGAAGCATAATATATTCTGCTCCAGTCTTTTACCTTTACTCTGTGTGTATCTCTCTGATTCAAATGTGTTTCTTGTAAACAGCATATGGTAGGATTCTGGTTTTTAATCCACTCTGCAATTTGCTTTCGTGTTATAGCAGAATTCATCCCATTCACATTCACAGTTATTATTACTGTCTATTCCCCTCCATTCTATTTACCCCCTTTGTACTTTCCCCCCCTTCTTTCACCCTATTCCTCCTAACTGATGTTTTGCTTCTTACCCCTGCCTCCCCCAATCTGCCTTCACTTTTTATCACCCTCCTCCCTTTTCTTTACCCTTTTCTCCCTTGCTTTTGTCCTCCCTTCTATCAGTCTCCCCCTTTCCCTTCCCCTTTTACTCCCCTAAAGAATGAGCTAAGTTTCTTTATCCCAATCAACATATATGTTATTCCTTCTTTGAATCAAATCTAATGAGAGTAGGGTCGAAACAATGTTAACCCCTCCTTTCTTTCCCTCTATTGTAATAGTTTTTTTTTTTTACCTCTTCATATGATGTAATTCACCCCATTCCACCTCCCCTTTCTTCTCCTCCCCATAGACTCCCTTTTTAACCCCTTAATTATCTTTGTATCATCACATCAAAGACAATTTATATTTATATCCTCTGTGTAAAGTCCTTCTCTCTGCACAAATACATTTATAATGCTTAAGAGTTATGAGTATTATCTTCCTGTGTAGGGATGTAAGCAGTTTAACCTACTTAGTAACTTTTTTTTCCCTCTGTTTACCTTTTTAAACTTCTCTTGAGTCTTCTATGTTAAGATCGAATTTTCTATTCAGTTCTGGTCTTTTCATCAGGAAAGATTGAAAGCACTTCTGTACCTTATATTCTTAGATAGCTGCTTAGTGGATGGATGAAGAAGTTAAGTGACAGCTAAGGACACAATGTTAATAATGGTGAAAATAAATATAGTTCTTTGTTTTTAAAAAAGTATAACATATATACGCACATATACACACAGATAAATATATGTATATTCATATTTGTTTAGATATCTATCTTCTGTCTATAACATAGCAACGTTGGGAGGATGATACACAGAAAGTATCATTAATCCCATTTCTTAGAGAAGGAAACTGAGGTCAAGAAAGAGTAACAATTTGTCCATGGTCACACAGTTAATAAATATAGAATGCTCCAAAAGTGTTAGTGCAGTTTCAGCTAAAAGCTGAAATTTAAAAATGCACTGAGACTTTTCAGACTTCTGAAAAGGAAGGCAGATTTTGAAGTCAGGTTTCTTCTGACTCCAGATATAATGTTCTTGCCATTACCCCATTCTGTTTCTATCCAGGCCTTGTTATTTTTGTAGTGGTGGTTGTGGTGGTGGTGGTGGTGGTGGTGGTTGTAGCTCTGGAAATGAGTTTTCATTACTTCTTTAAGTTTTAAAACTTAAAGTGCATACCCAATGTGGAAATATGTTGCACCAATAAAGATTAGAAACACAGCTATAACTTTTGTTATGTTTTTTGTTTGTTTGTTTGTTTTTGTGGGGCAATGGGGGTTAAGTGACTTGCCCAGGGTCATACAGCTAGTAAGTGTCAAATGTCTGAGGCTGGATTTGAACTCAGGTACTCCTGAATGAACGGCCGGTGCTTTATACACTGCACCATCTAGCCACCCAAATGTGAATTGTTATGTTTTTTGTTTGGTTGGGTTTTTTTTTGTTTGTCAGCTATAACTTATAGATTTAGAAAGTTGCCTCTGGTACTCATTAGTTGCTGAACGTCACTCAGTTAGCATGTGTCAGAGACAGATCTTGAACTCATCTTCCTGATTCTAAGGGTATACCTCTACCCACTTCACTTTGCTTCTTCTCTATGCTAATATGTTCTCAAATCATAGTTCCTTTTGGAAATGGAGAGGCATTTGAAATAACAGTAAACCAGTTAGGAAAGAGAATGACACCCTGTGGGTTATTTAGTGAAGTTCACAAGTTTCCAAACTGCTTAACTTATTCCTCGGAAGTAAATTACACCTGGGAAGGTTCAAGCTGAGTACATGCAGATAGATAAAAAGATTCTGAAACAGAATTTTAAAAATATAGATGAGAGTCTATATCTGGCATCCTCACTCTCCTTTCCCCGGGGGGACATACACATGTACTTCAATGGGAATTTAAAGTTTGATCCATTTCATCCCTTGGTCTCTTTTCTACTTTTCACAGACTTGTATGCTCAGGATCTCTTAGGGGAAAAAAATGAAAGCATCTAGTGCTAGAAGATCATTGATTGATCATTTTTATTATCCTATCCTTACTGCTAGAGCCATGATTTTGCTAACTGCTAAATTTTTATTTACAGTCAACTTCCTGTGGCCAGTTAAATCCTATAGGGTCATTGATCTTTGGAATTGAGACTACAACCCCCTTTTCACTTCTTTTCAGATTTTTTCCCCTTTTTCTCTCTAAAATTCTCTATATTTTTTTCACAGGGAGAAAACATCAAGATTATAAATAAGTTGCTAAGTTAATTTCTGAACTAATTGACTTAGTATTTTTTTAATGATAGTCTCTGCTTAAGTTGAAGATACCTGTGCTGCCTGTTTGATGAGAAGAAGTCATTTTTTTATGGACTTAGATTGTGGAAGGGAGCCTTGATAATCACCCTCCTTTTCCTTTAATAAAAAACAAATCACCATCCCTTCAATCAATCAACCAAATGATGTGTATCGCTTCTTAGCCTTTTGGCTAAGATCAAGTGTAGTATCTGTTCTTACCAAATGATGTGTAGTTTTTTGTTTTTGTTTTTGTTGTTTGTTTTTTGTTTGTTTTTTGTTTGTTTTTGTTTTTTTGGTGAGGCAATTGGGGTTAAGTGACTTGCCCAGGGTCACACAGCTAGTAAGTGTCAAGGGTCTGAGGACGTATTTGAACTTAGGTCCTTCTGAATACAGGGCCGGTGCTCTATCCACTGTGCCACCTAGCTGCCCCAATGTGTAGTTATTAGGTAACTATATGCTCAACTCTATGCTACTTAAGGGATATAAAAAGAAAAGATATAGTTCCTTTCTTTAAGGAATTTTAAGCTTAGTTAGAAAGAGAAAATGAACACAAAATCAAAGTTCAGTCAGTGTAGTACAAAAAATGTGATGCTGTAAACAGAGAGCAAAATTGGTATCATAGTATCCAAATTCAAATCCTGCCTTTGACACTTGCTACAAGTGTGATCTTAGGCAAGTTACTTAACATTAATGGACCTCAGTTCCCCTTCAGTGAAAGGAAGGGGTTGACCTAGAACTTTGATAAGATCCCTAAGGCTTCTAGGAATATTATCTTATGATAATGAGAGCAAGTCTTTGCTAAAAAATGACTGTATAGTAGTGGTATTTTAAGACCCTAGAAGAGATCTTAGAAGTTTCATCCAACCCCCTCATCTTTAGATGAGGAAATTGAGGCCCATAAAAAAAATCAGTCATTTGCCCAAGATTACAAAAGTAAGTAAGTGGAAAATCTGATCATTGTACCCAGGCTCTCTTGACTTCAAATCTAGAACTCTTGAAAGTCTTCCTTAACATTTGAGAGGGGAAAAAAGGTTCAATAAATGAAGATTAAAAATAGTGTATACTGTGCCATTTCAGAGCCTATTATAGATCAGTTTGCAACAGCTTTTCCCTTGACCACCCCCCACCCTACTACATGACCATCAAGTATGTTACCTTTCATCTCTCCCCCAGGGTTCTATAAATTTAACCCTCCTCCAAAGCAATATGGGCATTTTTAATCTCTCTGCCATTGGCTCAATTCCCCATGGATAGTTTTCACCTAATTTTAGGAGTTCTCTATACCCCAGTTACTTTTTTTTTTTTTTTTGCTAAGGGCAATGGGGGTTAAGTGACTTGCCCAGGGTCACACAGCTAGTAAGTGTCAAGGGTCTGAGGCCAGATTTGAACTCAGGTACTCCTGAATCCAGGGCCGGTGCTTTATCCACTGCACCACCTAACTGCTCCCCCCAGTTACTTTAAAATATTTAACAGATTGGTTTACAAAAGATTGTCTAAAGCAGGGGCATAACAAGAACAAATATATAAACATCTTCCTTCTCTGTCCAAAAACAGGGGCATAATCCTACCCATCCTCATTACTATTATCACCAACACCCCAGTATCTGGAGAGCACTTAACTCAGTTCCTATATGGCACATTCCCATGAAGGTTTAGTCCAAAACCTCCACCCTATTTCCTCAGGCTTGAGTCTTGGGACACCTTGGCTTCTTAGGGTTTCCCTAGGTGGAATGGTAATAACATCCAACCTGGAATTCTGTTCCCACAATCTCTATGGCATAAGTCCAGCTGCATGGTCTATACCACTTTACCTAGAACTGATAAGGACAAAAAAAGGAGACCAGATCAAAACTCTATGCCCATTTCCTGAGGTCACAGGACATAAAAAGTGAGGAAAGTAGTATATATATATATATATATATATATGTATGTATGTATATATATATATATATATTAGTATATATATATATTAGTATATGTTTATGCATATAAATGAAAAACTTAAATATGTGCAAAATATCCATATAAAATATACCTTTGTTGTGAAAATTTATACTTTAGGTTTTTAATTCAAATTCTTCTTACACTTGCATCACCCCTGCTCCCTTCATCTTTGCCATTTTTTGTTGCACTCTCATGAAGAGTTTTATTATGGATGACTTTCAGAGTTTGTACAAACCAGGTTTTGGGATTGGGGGAAAAGTATAAACCAACAGAGTATTTTTTTTTATCAGATCCATGATGAGGAAAATACGTGCTGCTTCTTTGCTGAATTTCTATCAGCTTTTCTGAGTAACTGCAGATCAATTTTATGTGGAGAAGGAAAAGTCACAAAATGTGACACTTGGAGGTCTTATAGCATTGTGTTCCTTCTCCTTAGTATGAAAGTTATCAGTTCATACTATAAACTTTTGCATTTGCTGGTGTATTGCTTGATAAAATTGACCTATCAGCTCACATGTGTGTGCCTTGTCTCTCCAAATGGATAGTAAAGTTTTTAAGATCAGGGATCACCTTTTACTGAGTCCTTATACTACCTAGTACAGTGCCTAGAGCAGCAAAAATACTTAGTAAGTGTTGATATAAGGAGAAAACCTGATAAAGCCTGGCATCTAAATATCTCATTTTCTGTATTTTTACCTGGGGATTTAGAAACTTAAAATATGTGTGTATGTACACACATATGTATGTATACATATACATATATAATTGTATTTAAATATAATTAGTTTTATTCATAATCCTACTTTTTATTTTATACATTTAAAACATGATCCTCATAGGGGATTCATAGACTTTCATCAGGCTACCAATGTGGTCCATGTCACAACAAAGGTGAAAAATCCTTACTCTGAACCCAGTGTTGATCAGAATGCAAACAAAAGTTCCAAGACAGTGTTGTCAAATATACTGCCTTGCCTGTATCTTCCCCTTCTAATCTAACATCCTATTCCTACAATAAACCCACACCTTAGACTCTACAAGGTGATAAGCCAAGTCCTCAAATTTCAATATGACATGTCCTAGACTCCCAACTGAAAAGAAAGCCTGATAATCCTATCCTTATATGCCTTAAAACCCCATGGACAAGAAATTCTTTTGGCTTACAATCTGTCCTGACAAGAAATTTGCGTGTGATTAGTTGTGTGTATTTATGACAATGTATGTGTAAGTACATCATTTATAAGAGAGAGAGACAGAGACAGAGAGACAGAGAGAAAGACAGAAAGAGAGACAGAGATTGAAACAGAGACAGACAGACAAACACAGGCAGAGAGACAGAGAGATGATTCTACTTTAAACTTAGCAAAACACTTTGTATACATGATATCCTCTCATCCCTTACAGGAATTTTTTAAAAAATTCTCTTTATTTATAAAATAAGGAAGTATTGTAAATCATCTTATAAATGAAGAAAATGAGGCTTATAAAGGAAGTGACTTACTAGTCCTATAGCTAGTAAGTGATAGAGGCAGGATTTAAAAATAGGACTTCCTGCCTGAAATTCTTGTACATTTTGCTTTATTCCATTCTGCCTTTCTGATATTAGCGGAAAAAGCATTAAGCTTAGAGTTGTGTAACGATTGGAATGATGCCACCTGCTGGAGACTTACTGTAGAAGAGTTCCGCCCATGAAACGAAGGTCTTTGAAGGCAAGACCAGGAGTCTTTTCTTTGGCGTCAGGAAGTGACGTGGGCTAGTGAGAGGAGGAAGGAAGAGACTGGCTCTCGGTCTTGCTCTCTTTCCTCTGGACTCTGGTGGAGAGCGGAGCTAGAAATGTGCTCTCCCTTTAATAGATAGGAATCTAGGCCTTTCTCTCTCTCTTTACCAAATTCTTATTTTCCTCAATAAATGCTTAAAAGTCTAACTCTTGCTAAAGCTTATAATTTATTGGCGACCACTCATTAGATATTTTAGACAGTTTAGCTAGAATTTTAGCCCTTAATAGTTGCAGGACTGGGGTTCAATTCTAGTTCTGTTTTTCACTAGATGTTAGACCTTAGGCAAGTGTCTTCAGCTCTTTGGGTGTCACTTTCTTCACTTATAAAATGAGGGCATTGGAATAGGTAATCACTAATGTCCTTTCCTAATTTAACACTTTGTGTCACCCTGGACAAGTCACTTAACCCTCATTACCCGGGGAAAAAAACCCTGAACAAACAAACAAACAAAAACACTCTATGTCTATAACTACTGTTTAATCTAAATTCGGTCAGTATCTTTTAGGATAATGGTATGAAATAGAGAACATAAATAGGAACATAATAAATCTTTATTTAGTGATTGAGTGATAAGAGGAAGACTTTTCCAAAATATACTCAAAGAAATCCAAAAAGTTTAAGATGATGAGAATCAAGATGTGGGGAGACCATTTTAGGCTCCAAATTGGACACTATTTAATCATTTTTGCCATAAGATTCCCTTAGAAAAGAAAATTCAAATTTATCTTGGGACCTAGTTTTTTGCAGACTCATACTATAGGAAAGATATATCCTTGCCATTGGAAAAGGACAATTGCCACAGTGTGCTCATATTTGATGCTTCCCCATAATATACAAAGTTATTTAAACCACAATCTGTTTTGGTGCCTGACTTGAGACTGTCTTTAAAGTGATAGACAGATGGTGGCCAAAAAGAACTATTTTGTCTATAACAACATGCAATTTGTTGATGTCATTCTTTCATTCCTGATTTTTATTTTGGGCTTCCAGATTATTTGGGTGAGAGGCTATGATGAGGTAAAATAGGGTAAAATAGAGCAAAATGAGAGAAAAAATTAGTAAGCTCTCATACTCATCTCTCATTCTTATACTCATCATAACATTTTATATTACAGATCATCTGAAATGGGGACAGGAAACACAAAAATATTTCATCTAGGAAATGAATTTTACATTCTCTGTTGCCATATCAGCTTCTTCTATAGATTTTGTAACCAATAGAGAGTGATAAGAGTTTGTGTAAAAGATCCAAGCATTCAGAGTAACATACTGAAGAGAATACAACTATGTAAATGTTGTTGTGTCATTTCACCTGCTTTGGTGAGGGGAAAAAGACCATTGGAAGAAAAAGAAAAAAATAAAACTATGCTATCTTTATGAATTATGCCTTCCCCAACATAGTCTTAGTTTTCTCTGAAAAGAACTTCAAAAGCATCCCATGCCAAATTACAACATATCTAGTCTGAGATGATCAACAGCACCCTTAGGACTAGCTAACAAATGGCCCATTTTAGGAAGGCAAATGTTTGGGGTTCAAAGTAGAAAGCCTCCTTTGAGACAAACAGTAAACAGGGAGCCAAATTCTTAAGTACTCCCATGAAAATCTGTTTGATGTCAGTAGGAGTTATCCTTGAATATCTGGGTCAGAATTTAGCGTATAAAAGAAAGCATTTCTGCAAATGGGATCGAGTTTGGAATAGGAACTATTAAGAGAATCTGAATGACCAGGAGGTTCATAGCCTGTGTGGTATGATCTATTCTGTGCTCCCACTTAACCAACACATTGAAGATATTATTAAACATGAAAAATGAAGACAACTTGCTGATATAATTCAATTTAATATACCCACATATACACACATGCAACATTTGCATTTATTAAGTAGCTACCATGTTCAGAGCATCATACTAAATTCTTCAGATTAACCAATGATTAACCAAATGAGTCTCTAACTTCAGACCTTACAATATAATGTAATATGCAGTGTGTAAATATACATATAAATATATATGTGTGTGTGTACTTATATACATATACATATATATACATATATATATTTTTTCAAAGTACTATGGCAGTTCTTGGGGGAGACATACAGTTTAGATAAGATAATCCCTTACCTTAACAATTACATTATTAGTTAATATTAGCTAGCATCTATATAGTGCTTTGAGGTTTGCAAACCACTTATAAAAGCTTCCATATTCAATCTTCATCACAACACTATGAGGGAGATTCTATTAGTACTTTCCCTATTTTACAGATGAGGAAACTGAGTCTAAGACAGGTTAAGTGACTACCAGAGTTACTCAGCTGCTAAGCTGTGGGAGGATTTGAACTCAGGTCTTCCTTACTTTAAGTACAGCGCACTATATACATTACCAATCTTTTAGAGGAAGTCATAACATCATAAATTTAGAGCTGGAAAAGACCTTGGGATAATCTAATCCATTGCTTTCATTTTACAAAAGCAGAGCAAAGTAAAATGATTTGCTCTCACTCTCGCTCTCTTCCCCTTGCCCCCATCACTGGCTACCTTGTGTTCTATAACTCATATGGATTCCAGTACAATGTACACTCATTAAGAAAAAAGATCAAAATTATTTAAAGCTTTGCATTTCCAATCACTGGCATCATGCCTTAAACTTTCTTGAGATGTTGGTGGGAATGGAGAATCTGAACCTATAGTTTAACTGATGTCTTGATAAAAGTATATCCCTAGAGGAACCATTCTACCAATTCAATTTTTTAAAAAAATAATAAACTTTAGACTATTAGACCAAGTCCTCAGGGAACTAAAAAAATTAAATAACTTACCCAAGTACACACAACCTGTATGTGCCAGAGAAACTGGTACCCAGGTGATACTAACTCCATGATTTTTTAGTCTTCTATATTTCACTTCCTCTTGTCTTTCAATGAGGCAATTGATGAATGTTTACCACCTTGAATTTTGAATTGAATTACAGATCTCAGATCGTTTTTGACAAAAGTATATCTTTTGTTTAAAGTCTTTTCTGTGTGACTTAATGTGTTTTGTGTTGGATCTATTATTGTTTCTCAGGATTTTATAGCAATTAATTTATTATGTAGGAAGCACTTTTATTGAATTAAAATTAAATGGATACATTAATATCATGACATATGATTATCTGCATTAATTACTCATGTTTAGGTCTTATACCCCTAATAGACTAAAAAATCTTTTAGAACTAGAACCATATGCTCTCTCAATGTAATATGTCTCAGAAACAGAAATATAAACATGTGCACATGAATGTACATGTACATACATACATTATATGTGTGTGTACATATAAAAGACTTGTTCAATTGAATATGAAGAAGATAAAACTCTGGCCATGCAATACCAATGATTTCTATTATTCCTCATACCCCACCCTCTACCAAATACAAATCATCTTGAAATAAATAGTTCATTTTTCAACTAGGAGTACTTTGCCCATTTTAAGAAAAAAGAATGTAAAAAACTTTCCATTCAATTAGTGTTTTTAGTAACACAAATGAAAAGAAAATAGCTAATTTTTTTCTGCATATGTGTAATTTTGGTTGAATAGGATAGCTTTTATGGTAAGGTATTTGAAGGTTCACAAGTAAGGAGGCTAAGCATCAAGATCCCTGTATTTGGAGTCAGAGGATTGTGTTCAAATTCTGTCTCTGTTTTTACTTACATGATTTTGCAGAAATCACTTTTCTTTTCTTGTCATCATTTTTCACATAAAGGAGGGCATTAAGTTAAACAATCCATTAGGTCCTTTCTGTCTCTAATCTATAATGCCATGATCTCAAGTCTTCTGATCAAATAATAATAAACATTGTTCTTAAATTATGTTTAATTTCTTTAAAAGCTATGTAGATGATTTTCTATATATCCAGTGAGCTTCAATTGAATATTTTATCTTTGTCCATAGAGATGTATAGTTTTGTAATGCTATTAATAACTTTTATATTAAATTATTAAAATAGTTTTCCCAATGAGAATTGATGAAATGTGGCAAAAAAGCCTTACTGACATTATGACCAAATCCTTCAATATCAAACACTTGAATTCTTTTGAATTAAAAATATTCTTTATTGCATTTATGTGCATGTAATTCTTATATATATTGTAATTGGTTTTTAAAGACTAACCTTATCAAAGGTCCCTTTGAAGTCCTACATGTATCTTTAGATGCCATTTTTTAATTTTATTTTTAAAGTTTTTTTTTCCAATTATATATAAAGATAGTTTTAAACATTCATTTTTGTGAGATTTGTTTTGATTTTTTCCTTCCCTTCCCATTCCAAAGCCAGCAAAAAATCTGATATAGGTTATACATCACAAGCATGGTAAACATATTTCCACATTAGTTTAGATACCATTTTTACATTATGCAGATTATAATGTGATTTTCTCTTAGATAGTAATGATTCTTCTATGTGAATAATTTTCTGATTTGATCAGTCTAATTATTAATGTCCTTCTAATGCATTATAGCATTTTGTAAATTAGATGAATGAAAATTACAAACATCAAGAAATATACATTACCTAATATATATGTGTATATATATATATATATATATATATATATATATAGAGAGAGAGAGAGAGAGAGAGAGAGAGAGAGAGAGAGAGAGAGAGAGAGAGAGAGAGAGAGAGCCAGCCTCAGAATCAGGAAGACCTGGACTCAGATTGTGTTTATAATCCATTCTGACTGTCTGGTTCTGGGCAAGTCATTTATCCTCAACAACTCTCTTAGATTACAAATTACAATACATGAAATAATTCTAATGCTATCTAGCATGTAGGGAGTATTATCTCATTTTATTTTCACAACAACCCTAGGAGATATCTACTATCATTACATCATATTTTGCAGATGAGAAATCTGAATCAAATAAAGATTAAGTGATTTTCTCAGAGTCACATAGCCAGCACTCTATGCACTGAGCCACCTAGCTGCCTACACTGGTACCCACATCCATTGGTGGAAAGATTGACAATTCATTTAACTTTTCTGAGCATATGTTTCCTAAATTATAATACTGTGATTATAATAATAGTTGCTTTACAAGATTGTCGTGAAGATCAATTAATATAATTAAATTAGTTTTCAATTCTTAGCATGACAGGTAAATGTGAGCTATTATTATCACTTATAATTTTAAAAAATCAATGAAGGAACCAAAAATGACAATTGGCTTTGATAGGTCAGAACAATTAAAGGAGAATCTGACAGAATTTGTGGTATTTCTCAGACTAAGAGTGTCTTAGATGGAGAAAATATAGTGGCAATGGTAAAATAACAAAAGAAAAAAATAAAATCACACAACCAAAAGATTTGAGGTCTTTATAAATAATAACAATAGAACTTGGACAAGACATGAAAATACAAAGAAATTGGCATATCTTAGTTCATAAAATACTAGAATCAAAGTTTCCTGGTAAAGTAGAATTCCATGGAATTCGCAGGACATCACCAGAAAAGAATCTCTAATTTAATTCCTGCAAAAATATATTTCTTAGACTCTAGAGTTTTAAGCGTAAAGTTACATTAATGGATATGAATGAATTATTTATATAAAGTACTCATCAAGGGGGGATAAGAGTGGGAAAGTTGAATGATAACTTAACTGCAAGTGAACTCAGTCCTCAGACCTAAATTCCTTAACCGGCAAAGCTCAAAACGGTTTTCTTTAATAACATATGGGGGGCAGCTAGGTGGCGCAGTGGATAAGTGCCGGCCCTGGATTCAGGAGTACCTGAGTTCAAATCCGGCCTCAGGCACTTAACACTTACTAGCTGTGTGACCCTGGGCAAGTCACTTAACCCCAACTGCCTCACTAAAAAAAATAAATTAAAAAAAAATAACATATGGGGTTTTAGTATGTTGAAACCCTGCTGCACAACTTGATTTTTTTTTTTTAAGTGGGCAAAATTTTTAAACGTGCAAACCTAACCTGAATTTGCTTTTTAAAATGATACGCAAGGGGCAGCTAGGTGTCACAGTAAATAAAGAACTGGCCCTGGATTCAGGAGGACCTGAGTTCAAATCCAGCCTCATACACTTGACACTTACTAGCAGTGTGACCCTGGCCAAGTCACTTAACCCCAATTGCCTCACCCCCCAAATAAAAAAAATAATAAAAAAATGATACACACAATTTGAAACACAAAATAATTAAGTGGGGGCAGATCTTGGCTCAGTGATTAGATCACTAGGCCTGGAGTCAGGAAGACCTGTGTAAAAATCCAGGCTCAGACATTTCCTGGCTCTGTGACCCCAGACAAGTATCTTAGCTTCTGATTGCCTGACAAAAGGGATTGATCCATTAGATCTTCCGGAGAAGGAACTGGCAAACCACTCTAATATCTTTGCCAAGAAAACCCCAAATGGGTCAAGAAAGGTGAGGCACAACTGAAGCAAATGAGTAACAACAATAATTAAATTAATACTAATTGTGTCTTACAAGAGGTAGGAAGTGGAAAAGCAACTGCTTATTTCAAAACTGACTTTGTAAGTGGGCCATTTAGAAAGCAATGACTAGGAAAAATAGGTAACAAGATTTGTGCTAGTCATTTAAGATATGGAAGAACTAAATTTTTCCTTATGGATGTAAGGAACTATTATTGCACCTTAAGAAATACTGAATATGCAGAATCCAAAGAAATATGAGACAGATTATATGAGCTGATATGGGTTGAAATAAGCAAAACCAGAAAAAAAATAATACTGGTGGGGGCGGCCAGGTGGCGCAGTGGATAAAGCACCAGCCCTGGATTCAGGAGTACCTGAGTTCAAATCCGGCCTCAGACACTTGACACTTACTAGCTGTGTGACCCTGGGCAAGTCACTTAACCCCCATTGCCCCGCAAAAAAAACAAAACAAAACAAAAACAACAACAAAAAAATAATACTGGCTACCATAATGTAAATGATAATGCAAAAACAAATGGCATAGTGAACCCATGTGTGAATTCAGATATACACAGATATTATATATAAATGTATACATTGATTCATATGCCTATCAAACAGCCTACCTAGTGCTAAACTATTTTTAGTGATGACAGGTCATTGAATCCTCTACAACATTCCAATGCTTAAGATAACTTTGTTATCCCCAAATAAGAACATCTAAAGGATCTCTACATCCACAGAGGAAATGTTCTTCCTCCCAACTGAACTCTCTGATGCAACTACAGTCTTACCTTAGAATTTCTTTCAAGGTTGTAGAAAGTCCTTCTGCTGTGTCAGCTCTCATTGGTGAGCTGCTTATGTGCTTTCATTTTGGGGAAGGGAGAGGCTATTCAATCTTTATTCCCTTCTGTGATTCTAGTGTTCTGAAATTCAGCTAATAGTGAACATTTATTAAGCAGCTACTACGTGCTATGCACTGTACAAAGAGCTAGGGAAACAAAAAGAGACAAAAGACAATCTCTGGCCTCAAAGAGGTCACAATCTAATGGGGGAGACAATAAGCATTCAACACCATGCTGTGGACTGAAATATTCATTTTCATCCTTCATTCATGCTCTCCCCCCCTTTTCAGCTTCTTCTTTCCCTATTAAAATGTAGATTCTTGGGGGCAGGGACGCATTTTTCCCCTGTATTTTTTACTAACATTTATCACAGTGCTTGGTACATAGTAAGAACTTAATAAATGCCCATTGCTTTTCCATGGCTCTTCTGTTTGAATCCTCTTCCTTTACATTGGTAATTATCCATTCCCTTTATGTTTAGCTTGATATTTATGATCAGAAAGTAATGGTTGGAAATTGAGGGAATACCCATCAATAGGGGAATGGCTAAACAAATTGTGGTATATGAATGTAATGGAATACTATTGTGCTGTAAGAAACAATGAGCAGGAGGAATTCAGAGAAACCTGGAAGGGCTTACATGAACTATTGCTGACTGAGAGGAGCAGAACCAGGAGAACATTGTACACAGTAATGGCAACATTGTGTAATGAAGAATGGGGATAGACTTGGCAATAATCCAAAACAGTTTCAAAGAACTCATGATAGAAAATATTCTCAACATCCAGAAAAAAGAACTGTGAATTATGAATGCAGATTGAATCATACTGTTTCTACTTTTGGACTGTTTTTTTGTTTGTTTGAGGTTTTTCCTCTGTGCTCTCATTGTTCTTTCACGAGATGACTAATGTAGAAATATGTTTGATGGCTCTGCTGCTTTCCTTCTTGGGGAGGAGGGAGGGAAGATGGTGGGGGGGGGAGAAAAGAAAAATTTGGAACTAAAAATCCAGTGTAATCAAGTGTTGAAAACTATCCTTATATGTAATATATAACTGGAAAATAATAAAATAAAATTTAAAAAAAAGAAAGAAAAAAGGAAAATAACATACAAGGTCATCTCTTGTTATATTTTTCAAGGAATAGTTAATGGTTTGGATAAAAGGTTGGGAGAATTAGAATAATAAAAAGTTTGTACTTCGGTATTTTGATTGATCTGTAATTTCTTTAAGGGGATGTACCTGCCAAAAGTTTATATTGAAAAATAGCTGTTGGGGGCAGATAGGTGGTGCAGTGGATAAAGCACTGGCCTTGGATTCAGGAGAACCTGAGTTCAAATCCAGCCTCAGACACTTGACACTTAACTAGCTGTGTAACCCTGGGCAAGTCACTTAACCCTCATTGCCCTACAAAAATAAAAACAAAAAACAAAAAACCAAACAAAAGAAAAAAAAAGAAAAATAGCTGTGCTTGCTCATCTAGTATAACTCTTGCTGTAGTGTGTTCTCATAGATTCTCATAGGGAAACTGCCCAAAGTTGGTTGTTTTCCACATATCTTTTGAATAGCACTATCTGTTTTCTCTCCCATATTGCTACGTTATTGTTCTATATACTTTTCTGACTGTACATCTCATATATCCTGCATGCTGCTTTTGGAGTATAATATTCAATTTTTAGTATGTTTTACACTATTCATAACAATCATATATTGAGCACTCCATACTCTTTGGTGTCCTCAAAGTATTATTCTTTGGAGATTATTATATTTCCTGGTTTGTAGAATTATAGCATCGCTAGGCAAATCTTTTTTATTTAATCAGAGTTGTAATTCTCACAGTTGGTGAGAAATTTTTCTACCAATGAAGACCCTTTCCCTCTCCACAACTTATGAATCTAGAGAACTACATAGAGATTGTTAGTTGTTGAAGATATTGAAGTGAGTATGGGTATTGGAATATGAATACAAGTCTTCATGTTTTTGAGAGCTCTTCCCACCACTCCATGTTCTTTCTCAACTGGTAATTTGGTTTCCTTATTTCTTTGTTATTAATTAATTAGGCAAAGGTTTATCTATTTTATTGATTTTTTTGATAAAAACAGCTCTTAGTTTTATTTATTAATTCTATAGTTTTTCTACTTTCAATGTTATTGATCTCTCCTTTGATTTTCAGGATTTCTAATTTAGGATTTAATTAGGGATTTTTAATATGTTCTTTTTCTAGATTTTTTGGTTGCATGCATAATTCATTGATCTCCTCTTTCTCTATTTTATTCATGTAAACATTTAGATATATAAAATTTCCCCTAAGAACTGCTTTGCCTGTATCCCATAAATTTTTGATGTGTTGTCTATTTGTTGTCATTCTCTTTGATGAAATTATTGATTGTTTCTATGATTTGTTGTGTGAAATTTAAAATTGGATATAAGAATATTAAACTCCTCTTTAACCTTTCCCTTATATATATCCCAGACCAGTAAGAGAAAGAAGCCTCTGAGCTTTAATTAGAGAGGGATTACTTAGCTTTTATTGTTTGCAAATTAATTAGCCAACAAACAGGTGATACTGATTATGGAAATAGGAAAGTAGAAATACAAATGAATAGTCCTAGATCTAAGCTTAGTCTATATTCTTTTATAAAACTCACAGAATCCCAAAACTACCTCTCAGGCTGAGAACCAGAGTCAAGCGAGTGCTGCCACTGAGGACCAGAGCCAATCACTCGAACACGCCGTCAAACCTGAGCCAGCATGTGCAAACCGAGAGAGTGTACTTCCGTTCTCTCCTCATTTTTAAACTGGTGCCCCGGAAATGGTGTTCTTGTCCACGTTCTCCCGGGAAGCAGCAGGCACATGGCAGTTCATCATGGTCTTCTCCCTGAAAGGGCAGTCCTTCAAAACCCATTTCAGTAGTATGCATTCAACTCTATTTTTTTTTTTACCAAAGTTGTTTGACCCACTCATTCTTTAGGATGCGATTATTTAGTTTTCCATTAATTTTCAGTCTATCTTTCATGAAACTTTATTAAATGTAATTTTTATTGCATCATGATCTGAAAAGGATTAATTTTTCATTTCTCCCTTTCTTCATTTGACTATGAGGGTTTTGTGCCTTAATACATAGTCAATTTATTTGTACATGCCATTTACTGCTGAAAAAAAGGTATATTCCTTTCCATCCCCATTCGATTTTCTCCAGTGGTCTATCATATTTAACTTTTCTAAAGTTCTATTCACCTCTTTAACTTCTTTCTTATTTATTTTGCAATCAGATTTATCTAGTTCTGAGAGGGGGAGGTTGAGGTCTTCCACTGATATAGTTTTACTGTCTATTTCCTCCTGTAACTCACTTAACTTCTCTAAGAATTTGGATGCTGTACCACTTGGTGAATATATATTTAGTATTGATCTTACTTCATTGCACAGGGTATCGTTTAGCAAGATATATTTTCCTTCTTCATATCTTTTAATTATATCTATTTTTGCTTTTATCTGAGATCAGGATTGCTACACCTATTTTTTGTTTGTTTTTTGTTTTGTTTTGTTTTTACTTCAATTGAAGTATACTATGGTTTTCTCCAACATTTTACCTTAACTCTGTGTGTATCACTCTGCTTCAAATGTGTTTCTTGTAAACATCATATTGTAGAATTCTAGTTTTTCATCCACTCTGGTATCTGCTTCTTTTTTATGGGAAAATTAATCCCATTAACACTCTCAGTTATGATTACTGTATATTTCCCTCCATCCCATTTCCCCCCTTCTTAATATTTTTCCCTTTCCTTTCACCCTGTTCTTCCTCATGAGAGTTTTGCTTCTGACTACTGCCTCCCTCAAATCTGCCCTCCCTTTTATCAGCCCCACTTCCTTTTCTTTCTCTTTACTCTTCTACTTCTGGCTTCTCATTTATCAGCACCATCCCCCTTTTCCCCTTACCCTTCTACTTCCTTATAGGGTAAGACAAATTTCTTTATCCAAATCAGTGTGTATGGTATTCCCTCTTTGATACAAATCTAAGGAGAGTAAGGTAGAAACAATGCTCACTTCTCCCTTCTTTCTCTTTATTGTAATTGTTTTTTTGTCCCTCTTAATGTGATATAATTTAATCCATTCTACCTCCCCTTTGCTATTTTACCTGTATAATTCTTTTTTACCCCTTAATTTTTATATCATCACATCAAAGTTACTTTATACCTATAACCTCTATGTCTATTCCTTCAATCCACACAAATAGAGATAAAGTTCTCAAGAGTTACAAGTATTATCTTCCCATGTAGGGATGTAAAAAGGTTACCTTATTGAATAACACGTTTTGTTGTTATTGTTGTTGTTGTTTCCCTTTATATTACTTTTCTTGGGTCTTGTATTTGAAAATTGAATTTTCTTTTCAGTTCTGGTCTTTTCATCAGGAAAGTTTAAAAGTCTCGTATTGCATTGAATGTTCATATTTTCCCCTGAAAAATAATGCTCACTTAATTTTCTCCAGAAATCTATCATATCTAACTTTTCAAGAATTTTCTTCATTTTCTTAACTTCTTTCTTGTTGATTTTTTTGTTAGATTTATCCAGTTCTGAGAGAAGGTTAAGGTACCCAACTAGGATAGTTTTATTTTCTATTTCTCCCTTTAACTCACTCAACTTCTTCAAAATTTTAGATGCTATACCATTTGGTGAATATATCTTAAATGCTGATATGTCTTCATTGTCTGTGGTACTGTTCAGCAAGATATAGTTTCCTTCTTTATCTTTTTTAACTACATCTATTTTTGCTTTTGCTTTGCCTAAAACCATGATTGCTACCCCTGCTTTCTTTGCTTCAGCTGAAGCATAATAGATTCTGTTCCAGCTCCTTACATGTGCCCCATGTGTATCTCTCTGTGTGAAATTTGTTTCTTATAAACAGCATATTGTAGGATTTTTTAAAAAATCCATTCTGCTACCTGCTTCCATTTAATGGGTGAGTTCATTCCATTCACATTTATACTATTTATGACTATTTCTCTCCATGCTATTTTTTTACCTGTTTATCCCCCCACTCTGACCCCCCACTCCCTCTGCCTTCTCACAAGTGTTTTACTTGTGATCACTGCCTTCCCCAATATCCCCTCCCTTGTATCAGTCCCCACTTCCCCTTCTATTATCACCATCCCTTTTTAAACTTCTTTAAAGGGTAAGATAGATTTCTATATCCAACTGAATGTGTTTGTTATTCCCTCTTAGAGTCACTTTTATGAGAGTAAGGTTTAATCTGTGCCCTTGTCCCCCATCTTCCCCTCCATTATAATAGTTCTATTTATGCCTCTTTGTGTGTGTGTGTGTGTGTGTGTAGACAATTCACCCCATTCAATTTCTCCCCTCCTTCTTCTTCCATGCAATTTCTTTTTACCTTTTGATTTTGTTTTCTGGGGTGTTGTTCTATCAATGTCACTTTATGACCACACCATCTTTCTACATATACTCCTAATTATACTTATAGTAATATAATTATTACATAATTACATTATATACTCATTACATAATTATATTATCTACTCATCACATAATTATATTATATAATTATTACACAACCATATTATATAATTATTGCATGATTATATTATATACTTATTACATAATTATATGATATAATTATAATTATTCTTATACAAAAGTTGTTAAGACTTACAAACATTATCATTCCTTCAATATAACCTTATGACCACATCCTCTTTACTTATACTTCTAATTACTCTAATAATTGTTCTTATAATAAAGTTATTAAGACTTACAAATATTATCTTATCATGTAGATCTAGAAATAGTTTAAATTTATTAAGTTTCTAACAGTTTTTCTTGTTTCTTTTTTACCTTTGTATGTTTCTCTTGAGTCTTGTATTTGGAGATCAATTTTTTTTATTATTATTATTCAACTCTGGCCTTCTAATCAGAAATGCTTGGAAGTCCTCTATTTCATTAAATGTCCATTTTCCCCCTGAAAGAATATATTTAATTTTTTCTGGGTAGGTGATTCTTGTTTATAAACCTAACTCCTTTGTCTTTCAGTATATTATTTTCCAAGCCCTATGATTCATTAATGTGGAAGCTGCCAAATCCTGTGTAATTCTGACTGTAGCTGTAATTTTAATTGCTTCTTTCTGGCTACTTGCAAAACTTTTCCTTGATCTGTGAGCTTTGAAATTTGGCTATGATGTCCTGGGGAGGTTTATTTTGGGATCCCTTTCAGGTAGTGATTAGTTGATTCTTTCAATTTCTACTTTGCCCTCTGGTTCTAATGTTTCAGGGCACTTTTCTTTGTTAATTTCTTGAAAGACATTGTCTAGGCTCTTTTATTTTGATCACATCTTTCAGGTCTTATATTATCTCTTCTGGATCTATTTTCTACATCAGTTCTTTTTCTAATGAGTAATTTCACATTTTCTTCTTTTTAATTTTTTTTACTTTTTAAATTTTGTTTTATTGTATCTTGATGTCTCATAGAGTCATTATTTTCCATTTCTTCAAGTTTAATTTTTAAAGAATTATTTTCTTCAGTGACCCTTTGTACTACCTTTTCCATTTAGCTAAATCTGTTTTTTTAGGGAGTTATTTTCCTCAGTAAATTTTTGTATTTCTTTTTCATAGTCCTCTTGCATAATTTTTATTTCTTTCCCCGATTTTTCTTCCACTTCTATAATTTGATTTTTAAAGTCCTTTTTAAGCTCTTTCATCAATTCCTTTTGGGCCAGAGAACAATTTGCAGTTTTCTTTGAAGCTTCACCTGTAGCCATTTTGTTACTATTGTCCTCTTCTATGTTTATGCCTTGATTTTCTGTATCACTATAGTAACTGTCAGTAGTCAAACTATTTTTTTACTGTTTTTATTTTTTTGCTTATTTTTGTGCCTTGATAGTTTTATTTTATTTGGGCTATCTTCCAAAACTGTCCCAGGATGTGTGTGCCGAGGCTCTGGGTCTTATTGGTGGTACTCACTGGGCTTCAGGGCTTAGCTGCTTGCTTTTGATAAGTTGCAAAACTTAACAAAGTCTTTCTGGTGGCTAGCCCTGGAGGAGTGATCTTGTTGTTTGTCTGCCACAGCAGTAGGCCCTTGCTGCTGGGTTACATTGTTGGCAGGGCCTCTAAATTAGCAGGCCCTGGAAGAGTAATTTTATTTCCAGTCTGCCCAAGTGTGTATGTTGCGGGACTGTGGCATGTCCTTCTGCTGGGTTGCAATGGTAACCGCTTACTCTGCTAGCAGACTCTGGATGGGTAATTTTGTTGTGATCTACTGAGTCCTTAGTGCTGGTATCCCTGGAAGCAGTCTCTCTGCTGGGAGGTCACAGGGGGTGAGAACTTGATGTTGATCAATCTTGGGTGAGGCTTCACTGCTGGTCAGCAGTGGGGTCAAAGCCTCCCTATTGGTCTCTGCTAGCTTTGGTGTATCTGGGGAGGGTCCCTGCTATGCTGCCAAGACTGCTCTCCTGCCCACGGGGCTGTTGGTTTACAGGTGGGTGGAGTATCACTGTTGGATTGCCTCAGGCCCCCTACTGTGAGTCCAGTAGTTGCTGCTGCTGCTGCCACCACTCCTGGACTTCACTTCCCTTCAACCCAGGTAAGACAGACCTTTACTACAGGGCTGGTAGGCTGTTTTCCTGCACCTAGGATGATTCAGAGGCAGTTTTATGTCAGTTTGTAGGGTAAATATGGATGAGCTTCCATTGGTTGCTTCCTCACTTGGCCATCTTGGCATAGGAAGTATAGACTCTTTTTTAAAATTATGGCTTTCAGGTATACCAATAATTCTTAAATTTTCTCTCCTGGATCTATTTTCCAGGTCAGCTGCCTTTCTGATGAGATATTTAATATTTTCTTCTATTTTTTTTCATTATTTTTATTCTGTTTTACTAATTTCTGGTGTCTCATGGAGTCATTAGCTTCTGCTTGCCCAAGTCTAATTTTTAATGCATTATTTTCTTCAGGAAATTGTTGTACCACGTTTTCCATTTAGCCAGTTCTACCTTTTAAGAAGTTGTTTTCTTAGGTGGATTTTTTTTCCATTTGAGCAAATGTATTTTTTAAGGAATTGTTTTCTTTACTCAATTTTTGTGCTTCCTTTTCCAAGGTATTGACTCTTTTTTCACAATTTCCTTGCATAATCCTCATTTCTCTCATTTTCCCCATTTTTTAATTCTACCTGTGCTATTTGATTTTTAAAATCCTTTTTGATCACTTCCCAGAAGGTTTTTGGTGTTGAGGCCAATTCATCTTCCCCTTTGAGGTTTCACATGTAGGCATTTTGACAGTGTTGTCCTCATCTGAGTTTGTATTTTGGTCTTCACTGTCTCCATAGAAGCGCTCTATGGTAAGGGTTCTTTTTTATTTCTTATATTTTAGTTTGTGATTTTTAAAGATGCAAGTTTATTGTTCTGGGGGCTCAGGGTCTGATCATTGGCTTTATGCTCTGAGGCCTCTGGAGCTCAAAGATTCCTTACTGCTCTGGGCTTGCTCTCTGAACTGAGATGGCTTGGCCTAGTTGTGCCTATACTGTGGGTGGTTCTTTAGCTGGCCATTTGCCTTCTCAGCTAGGGATGGAGCAGTATCAAAATAGTCCTGCTGCACCACCAGCCTGCTGAACCAAGACCGAGCAGCTTCAGCTGCTGATCTGTGTTATGGCTAAGTGCCTCCTGCTGACTTGAGCAAACATTCTCTGTGTTGTGCTATGCTGAACTGGCTCCCCTTTTGCCCAAGGGAGACATACTTTAACTGAAGTCTTTCTAAATTATCTCAAGGGGGGATACTGCTTCTCTCTGCCTTTTTGTAAGTTCTATGTATCTATAATCCATGTAGAGGCTTGATTTAATGTTGTTACTGAGGGAAATTTGGGAAACCTAAAGTAACTTCTTGGTTTCTCTCCTCCATTTTGGCTCTGTCCCATGGGACCCCATTATTTGTCCTTTGAAATGTATTTCCAAGAGATATGAACTAATAAACCAAGTACATGGACTGTTCACCTAAATGAATGTTGTAGAATCTGACAAATCATACTTTTAGTTAGTGACATTGTGAGGACTATGAATAATTAAGGGTAATATAGATATTCAAAAAAAATAAACACACTTTGAATTTTATTTATCATAATCCACATAGCTAGAAGAATTTGAAAAGGATTAAGCCAGAACACTTAATTACTCTATCTACCTGTTCTAATTCTGATTTTTTTCTTTTTCTTTTTTTGGGCAAGGCACTGAGGGTTAAGTGACTTGCCCAGGGTCATCTAATTCTGCTTTTAACTTCTGTTTTCCACCCCTCTTAGAATTGATGCCATTCATTCCCTGTGGGAATCATAGTGAAAGAAGTGAGTAAATTGCGAAGGATGGAAATAATGGCTGTCTGACTAATGCCACTGATATTCACTTTTTACAAAGTAGCCCAGATGTCTTGTTTTAAGTTAATTCCTGGTGATGATGGTGGTGGTGGTGGTGATGATGTTTGATGATGATGATAAGTGATAATAACAGTATGTATTTAGTGCCTACTATATGCCTGGCTTTGTGCTAAGCACTTTACAGTTATCTCTTTTTATTGTCAAAACAAACCTGGAAGGTAAGTGTTATTATTATCCCCATTTTAGGGTTGAGAAAACAGAAAAAACAGTTTAAGTGACTTGCCCAGGTTGACACTGATAGTAAGTTAAATTTGAAATCTGGTCTTTCTGACTCTCAGGCCAGAACTCTATTCATTGTGCCAACTAGCTACCTTTTAAAAAACTGCCCATAGCCAAACCTAAGTGATATTTGGACTAGCTACTTGTTGGACAATCTCTATCTTTTATTCAGTATGTCTTAGATGCCCTTAGAGAAGCAATCACAATTCTTTACTTTGCTCTATAATTGTTCCACATATGCTTGCATGACTGAAAATGGCCATGTTACATCCTTGTAAAATGTTAAGGATGTGTAATTTCATCTTGTTTGGTTCCATTTCATCACTAAAAATTTGTTCTTCCACTCAATGACCTTAAAAAACTACATCATGCCTGGATTCTGGAGGTAAAGAAGAAATTCAGAGTTCATTTTGCTGTTGAAATAATGTCAGGACAAAAACCTTTTCTTAGCCAATCAAGCCTAGTTTTAAAATGGTGAAATCTGTACCTAAGTTATTACTGCTTGTTTAAAAGACAAGTGAAGGTGGGGAATGTTTAAGAATTGGACCTTTACAAATAACTCTTTAAAAGTACCAGCACTGGGGCAGCCAGGTGGTGCAGTGGATAGGACACTGGATTTGGATTCAGAAGGACCTGAGATAAAATCCAGCCTCAGACACTTAACACTTACTAGCTGTGTGACCCTGGGCAAGTCACTTAACCCCAATTGCCTCACCAAAAAAAAAAAAAGTGCCAGCACAATCCAAAAGAGATAATATTGGTAATAATAATAATATAGTTAATATTTAAATAATGTTTTACAGTTTGCAAAAAATTTTAGCTTTATCATTTAATTTCCTTTTGATTTACTTAGCCACTACCTACATACCTTGGGAGAGTTTTATTCCTAAAAGAGAGGTCAAGACAAAATCTTAGAAAATGACTGTTAATATGGATTTCAAGATAATGTTAATATGTTTTTTGCTGAATTTACAATGTTTCTTTGCCAAAATACAAAGATCTTTTTTTGAGTCATTTCACTTATTTTTTGTTTGTTTGTTTGTTTTTTTAGGTAATGGGGGTTAAGTGACTTGCTCACGGTCACACAGCTAGTAAGTGTCAAGTGTCTGAGGCCGGATTTGAACTCAGGTACTCCTGAATCCAGGGCCGGTGCTTTAACCACTGTGCCATCTAGCTTCCCCCCTATTTGTTTGTTTTTGAATAAGAATCATTTTTATTTATAGTTTTGAGTTCAAACTTGTATCCTTTCTTCCTTCCCTTCCATCTCCCTACCTTGAGGTGGCAAGCAATCAGATATGGGTTATACATGTGGGATTATATAAAACATTACCATATTAGTCATTTTGTACAAAAAATAAAACTTTAATAAAAGAAAAAATGAAAGTTTAAAAAAATAGCATGCTTCAGTCAATATATCAGTTCTTTCTTTAGAGGTGGATAGTATGTTTCATAAATAGTCATTTGTGATTGTCTTGGATCATTGTATTGCTGAGAATAGTTGTCATTCATGGTGCTTTATCAAAAAATATTTCTGTCTCTATGTACAACATTCTCTTGCTTCTGCTCACTTCACTATACATCAGTTCATGCAAGTCTTTCCAAGTCTTTCTGAAGTCATCCTGCTTGTCATTTCTTATAGCACAATAATATTACATTGCCATCATATACTACAGCTTGTTTAGTCATTCCCTAATTAATGAGCATTCCTTTAATTTCCAAATCTTAGCCACCACAAAAAGAGCTATCATACATATTTTTGTACAAATAGGTCTTTTTCTCTTTTGAGGAACGTCTTTGGGATATAAACCTACCAGTGATATTGCTGGATCAAAGGGTATGCACAGTTCTATAGCCCTTTGGTCATACCTCCAAATTGCTTTCCCATATCCCTTCCAGCATCTATTATTTTCCATTTTTGCTTTAAATGAAAGCTGAGGTACTGACTAAGAAATAGAGTGGAGGATCAATGGAATAGGCCAAGCACAGTAAATATAGTAGTAAATGACATTAGTAATGTAGTGTTTGATAAACCCAAAGACTCTAGCTTCTGGGAAAGGAATTAAGTATTTGACAAAAACTGCTGGGAAAACTAGAAAATAATATGGCAGAAATTAGGCATAGACCAACATTTTACACCATATAATAAAATAAGGTCAAAATGGGTACATGATTTAGACATAAGAGGTGATATCATAGGTAAATTAGGAGAGGAAGGAATAGCGTACCTTTCAGATCTTTGAAAAGGAGAACAGTTTATGACCAAACAAGAGATGGAGAATATTATGAAATGCAAAATGGATGATTTTGATTACTTTAAATTAAAAAGGTTTTGTACAAACAGAAGCAATGCATCCAAAATTAGAAGGGATGCAGAAAGCTGGGGAACAATTTTTATGGCCAGTACTTCTGATAGGTCACCTGTGGTAAAATATGAAAGTTTTTAACAGTCGGTTAGGATAACTGAAAGACGCCAGTTTTTCAAGGACCACCCTTTTGGGGAGGAGATGAACAGTCTGCCTGCTGCGCATGTCAGACTGCCTGCCAGGTACAGTGCGCCTGCTGCGCATGTCAGACTGCCTGCGGGGGTTTTTTGGGACTTCCGGGGTGGGGAGAAGCAGAGGAGCCTTTTTTTTTTTTTTGCCTGCTTGGCGGGACTCCTGACGGCGCGGCACAGACTCTCTCTCCAAAGGTGGCCTTGTCGGTTGGTGGCCTTGTCGGTTTGGTGAGTTTTTATAAGGAATATAGACTAAGCTTAGACTTAAGACGATTTGTATTGTGTTTCTACTTTCCTATCCTTCTAATCAACATCACCTTGTGACTATCATAACTATAAATAAAAAGGTCTATCTAGAAAACCAAAAGCTGCTTCCATTTACTAGTTTGGGAGATAAATTAAGGGAAAGGTTAAGTAGGGGAGATTTATGATCTAATATCCAATTTTAAATCTCACACACCTTTCTAAAATATATAGGGAACTAAATCAAATTTATATGAATCCAAGTCATTCCCCAATTGAGAAATGGTCAAAGGATACGAACAGGCAGTTTTCTGATGATGAAATCAAAGTTATCTATTCCTATATGAAAATATGCTCTAAATGACTATTGATTAGAGAGATGCAAATTAAAACAACTCTGAGGTACCACCTGACACCTATCAGATTGGCTAATATGACAAAAAAGCAAAATAATAAATGTTGGAGAAGCTGTGGAAAAATTGGAACACTGATGCATTGCTGGTGGAGCTGTGAACTGATCCAACCATTCTGAGGAGCAATCTGGAATTATACCCAAAGGGCTAAAAAGCTGTGCATACCCTTTGATCCAGAAATACAACTTTTGGGTCTTTTCCCCAAAGAGATCATAAAAAAGGGAAAAGGACCCAAATGTACAAAAATATTTATAGTTGCTCTTTTTGTGGTGGCAAAGAATTGGAAATTGAGGGCTTGCTCATCAATTTGGGAATGGCTGAACAAATTGTGGTATGTGAATGTAATGGAATTCTATTGTCCTGTAAGAAACAATGAGCAGGAGGAGTTCAGAGAAACCTGGAAGGACTTTCATGAACTGATGATGAGTGAGATGAGCAGAACCAGAAGAACACTGTACACAGTATCATCAACCTTGTGTGTTGATCTACTGTGATGGACTAGATTCTTCTCACCAATGCAGTGGTACAGAAGAGTTCCAGGGGACTCATAATGGAAGGGTATCTCCAAATCCAGAAACAAAAGAACTGTGGAGTATAGATGCTGATTGAACCATACTATTTATTTTGTTTTTGGCCCTGTTATTTTTCTATTTTTAGGTTTTTTCTCATTGCTCTGATTCTTCTCTTATAACATGACTAATGTAGAAATATGTTTAATGTTTTATATATATACATATATACATACATACATATATATGTGTATGTATGTATGTGTGTATATATATATATATATATATATATATATATATATATATATATATATATATAACCTATATCAGATTACCTGCTGTCTAGGGGAGGGGAGAGGGAGGGGAGGGAGGGAGGAAAATCTGAAATTGGAAAGCTTGTATAAATAAATGTTGAGAACTATCTTTACATATAACTGAAAAAAATAAAATACTTTTATCAGAAAAAAAGAAAGCTGAGGACTTTATATTTTATCCTAGATACAGTACAAAGTAACGCAAAACAATAAACTAGCATTAGAATGGGAGTCATGTGGTGAGAAAAGAATCAGAAAAAATGCAAGAAAGAATAATCAAGAACAATAACAAAAATGCAACAGCAAAAGTGAAAATATTATGCTTCAATCTGCATTAAGACTCCATGGTTCTTTTTCTGAACGTGGAGATCATTTTCCACCATAAATCTTTTGGCATTGTCTTGGATCATTGTATTGCTGAGAAGAGTAAAATTTATCACAGTTGATACCACACAATGTAGTTGATACTGTGTACCATGTTTTGTTGGTCCTGCTCCTTTCACTCAGAATCATCTATTCCTCTTTCTAATAATATCAGGTATCCAGATGAAAATCGAAAAGCCTTGGAATATACTGACAAAAGAAAAAAAATAATCAAATTATGTATTTAAGAACAATTAACTTGAATTTTCTTTTCCTCTCCTCTCTTTACTCTGCTTATGATGGTTCATAGAAGCAACAAATTTGTAGTCTTTCAAACAAATTCTTAGATCAAATCTTTTCAAGCCTCTTCAGTGTTTTCTATTGGGAAAAATGAACAAGAAATGTTGGCAGAAACACAGTTTGAACAAAGTCTCTCACTTTTAAAAAGAAAATACCACCAGCAGCAAGAGATATTGAACACATGGATACATACAATACAGATGTGGATGTGACATGTTTCCCTGTACACATACCAACAGCAGCTTTCCCTATTATTGTGGGAAGGACCATGCCATACTAATGAGATGCAGGCACTGCCCATTCCAACCAATTTCAACAATTATAAGTTTCTTTGCTAAAAAAGGAGAGAAGAAACTTCCCTGACAGAAATTTTCCATGGTATAACCTTAGTTGAAGATGTTGTTTCCCAGACTCCATATGATCATTGCTCAAAGTTCTATTTACAGGCCTGTAAATAATCACTTTTGTGGATAAACAAATTGCTTATTTAGACTATACAAAGGTGACACTCACCATTTTCCCAGGCATCTTATGGCATGGTTATTTAAACAGAGTGCAATGAACTCTGGACTCATCCAATGACACTTAAGTTTGACAAACACAGATAGAGATCATAGGCTAATTTCCATAGTCTGGTGATGACACACACATAATGACTTCATTGCCATAAATATAATAATTTTTTAAAAATCAAATGGAAATTCTGAGACCCAGAAAACAAATTTTGAAGTCATTCCCAGATGTGCTGCACTCTGGCCTATTTGGGTCTTAGAGCAATGAAATAGCTCCTTGCTTCACTCTAATTTCTAGAGTGGACATCTATACTACATTTCAGGATGAGAATAACTTGTCTACCAAGAAATGTGGTGTTTTTGAGATATTACTCTGCTCTACATGCAAATTTGCAAATCATTGAAAAAGAATTGACTTTTCACCTTTATAAGTGTAAGCATTTCATTTTAAGATGGCAGACAGAAAATATAATCAGAGAGAAAAGAGAAAAATGGGTAAGTTTCTTCAAGTGAACAGCATATTGCCTGATTCAAAGATTCAGATGTGGGCGTTCCTGGGCAGAGTCAAGTTGGTGGAGGAAAGGCAGTGAGCTCTGGAACTCACAACAGGATCATTCCAAAAAACCTCCAAATAAAGCCAAAGCATAATTTCTGGAGTAGCAAAATCCACAGAAAAATGTGTTGAGATCATTTTCTAACCAAGGATACCTTATAAGGTCTGAAGGAGGGAGCTGCTGTGCTAAGATAGGAGTGGATCCCAGCCCCCACTGTCATGCTGACACAGATCCATTCCCAGGAAGGCCTTGCCAAAGAAAGAGATCCCCAGAGCCTCTGAATCACTGTCTGGTGGAAGAGCTGAGTGCTTGGCAGGGGAAAATTACAGGGGTCTCTGCTAGCGCTGAGGCAGAACTTGGGTTTTTCACCCCTGCTGGTAACCAGAAGGTAGTCTTGAGTAGCAGTGGCCCAGGTGGGGGAAGGGCAAAGGTTTGTTGGCACTGACAACTATAGCACACAAAGCTGGTTAATTATAAATTTTGTCTGTGGTTATCTATGGACCAGGGAATAGGATAGGTGAGTAAAGAACCTGCCCCTCCTTAAATCATACCACCTGGGACTCCATGAAGATTAGGACAGTACAGCCTGGAAACAGTGGCCCTCTTTAAGGAGCTAAAAGTCAAGTAAGGATGAGTCGACAAAGAAAGGTTTCTTTAGTGACAAGAAAAATCCAGGCCCACCCTCAGAAGAGGATGGCAACATCAGGACCCCTATATCTAAAGCTTCCAAGAAAAAAATTGGTCTCAGGCCATAGAGATGCTCAAAAAGGACTTTAAAAAGAAAGTTAGAGAGGTAGAGGAAAAAATGGAAAGAGAAATGAGGGTGATGAAGGAAAGACATGAGAAAAAAGTCAACAGCTTGAAAATACAAATTGGCCAAATGGAAAAGGAAGTACAAAAGCTCTCCGACAAAAATAATTGCCTAAGGATTAGGATTGAACAAATGGAAGCTAGTGACTTTATGAGAAACCAAGACACAATAAAGCAAATCCAAATAAATAAAAAATAGAAGGCAATGTGAAATATCTTATTGGAAAAACTGCTGACCTGGAAAATAGATCCAGGAGAGGTAATTTGAAAATTATTGGAGCACCTGAAAACCATGATCAAGGAAAGAGCTTAGACATCATCTTCCAAGAAATTGTCAAGGAAAATTGCCCTGATATTCTAGAAGAATAAGGTAAAATAGAAATTGAAAGAATCCACTGATCACCTCCTGAAAGAGATCCAAAAGGAAAACTCCCAGGAATGCTATAGCCAAATTCCAGAGTTCCCAGGTCAAGGAGAAAATATTGCAGGCTGCCAAAAGGAAAGAATTCAAGTACTGTGGAGCCCCAGTCAGGATAGCACAAGATCTATCAGCTTCTACATTAAAGGACTGGACTACTTGGAATATAATATTCCAGAGGGCAAAGGAATTGGGGTTACAACCAAGAAATACATATCCAGCAAAACTGAGTATAATCTTTCAGAGGAAGAAATGGGACTTCAAAGAAAAAGAGGACTTTCAGGTATTTGTGATGAAAAGACCTGAACTTATTGGAAAAATTGACCTTCAAATACAAAACCCTAGAGAACCATAAAAAGTTAGAGTTAGGTGACATGCTTGGGGTTGTGAAGTTGGTGGGTGTCTTGTGTTTGAGGTCAGATTGGAGTTGGGGTCTTCCTGGGTCCAGGTTGGATGCTTTGTCCACTGTCTAACCTAGCTGCCCCATGTTAACATCTTTAGCGTAAAATTCAGGGGTCATAGTAATGCACTGGGGGAGGAGGAAGGGCAGAACTAGAATGGGCTGAAATCCCACATGAAAGAAACAGGAAAGAGTTTATGGAATGGGGGAAGAGATGGGGAAGGAGCAGGGCAGTAAATGCACTTTACACTCATCAGAATAGGCTCGAAGACCTTATTCTCATCAGAGCTGTTTCAAGGAAGGAATAACACAAACACCTAATTGGGTGGAATAATCTATTTAACCTGGGCAGTAAATGAGCCTAACACTCATCAGAATTGGCTCAAAGACCTTAACCTCATCAGAATTGGCTGAAGGAGGGAATAGCACACATATTCAATTGGGTGGAGTAATCTATCTAACCCTGCAGAAAAATAGGAGGGGAAGGGTATAAAGAGGAAGGGGCAAAAGAAGGGAGGGCAGATTGGGGGAGGAAACAATCAGAAGCAAATCCCTATTGAAGAGGGATGGGGTGAAAGAAGATAGATAATAGAGTAAATATCATGGGGAATGAAATAGGATGGAGGGAAGCAGTTAACAATAATATTTGTGAAAAAGAGAAAATGAGGGAGAATTGTACAAAAAAAATTTATAGCAACTCTTTGTGGTGGCTAAGAAATGGAAATCAAAGGAATGTCTGTCAATTGGGGAATTACTGAAGAATCTGTGGTGTATGATTGTTATGGAATGTTATTGATTTATGAGAAGTGATGGGCAGGATGATTTCAGAGAAACTTGGAGAGACTCATATGAACTGAGGTATAGTGAAGTGAGCAGAACTAGGAGGACACTGTGCACAGTGACAGCAGTATTGTTCTATGAGCAATTGTGAATGACTTTACTTTCAGCAATGCAGTGATCCAAGACAATGCCAAAGGACTAATGATGAAGCCTGCTATTCACTCCCAGAGAAAGAACTGATATTGACTGAACACAAACTTAAAAAAAAAGAGCACTTGTGGATATAACGTATATAACCTATGTTAGATTGGTTGCTGTCTTTTGGAGAGGGGAGGAAAGGGAGAGAAGGAGAAAAATTTGGAACTCTAAATCTTATGAAAATGAATGTTGAAAACTACCTTTACATGTAACTGGAAAAAATAAAATAAATGGAAAATTAAAAAACAAAAACAAACAAACAACAAAGATTCAGATGTGATAGTTCCAGATCAATCCTTGGAAAGATTCTCATAAAAAATAATAGCTTTAAATTTGGATGAGGAAAGGGGTGGGGAAGGGCAACTATTAGGTTGTGGTAGAAAATGCTGGTTTTCTAAATATCAAATTATTTTCTAGCATGGCTACTGAAAAGACTTTATGGCAGATGAACATTAGGTGAAGACCACACAAAAACACTATTTCTTTATTCAACTTAATGATCCCATATCAAACCACTGACTGAAAAAAATATACATAAAAGTAATTGTCTTTTCCTTTATATTTTTCTACTTGCCACTATAAGGTTCAATTTTGAATGAGTGTAGAGGTTTCAAAAGCAATAAAGGAATTTATTCTGTTGTTTCAAGTTAAGATTCAGAAGTAAAATTCTAGAACAGTGGTTTTCAAACCTTTTATTCTCAGGATCCCTTTACACACTTAAATATGATTAAGAAAGGACTTGTGATGTAAAATTCTATCCACTTCCAGATAGAGAAGTGCTATACTCAAAGGGCAGATTAAAGCATTTTCCCATTTATTTTTCTTCCTCTTTTTTTTCAAGAACATGGCTTATGTGGAAATGTTTTGTATGATTTCATATGTATGGTGAACATATTTCTTGCCTTCACAATTGGTGGGGGAAGAGTAGAGGGAGAGATTCCAGTGCTGGAAAGGGTGACTGGAGAATCTGTGTTATAAGGAAGGCAACAGATTTCAATGAGAGCCAGAAGATGGAAGGAGTAGCAAATGAAAAGATTTATGATCAAAATAGGATTTCTGCCTATGAGGCAGATATCTCAAAGCATACATTGGAAGGTGTTGGGAGATATATAGTAAAATATTGCAAAATTTAGAGTTAGGGGGATGGAGCCAGAAGTGGGGAATGGTGAATGATGTTTGAATAGTGACAGTAGTTCATAATCACTAGCATGAGGACGGTATGACCACATAACCATTTTTTTAATCTTTGAGGAATGAGTTCAGGAAGATTATCGATATCCCTAGAGATATGGCTTGAGGGTGGTGTCCTCTTAGAGTATTAGGAATTTCTGGTGAAGGAATCATTAGAGGGATCCAATGTTCTTTCTCTCCTTCCCTGTCAGATAGGCCAGGCTTGATAGCTGAGGGAAGTACTATGGAATGACATTTCTGTGTCCCCTTCAGTCAGGAAGGTCCAAATTCAAACAGGAGGTGGTCAAACCAGAGTATGAGAGAATATTGGCATGCAATGAAATTGTGTATCTTTCTTTCTCATTTGCAGGCAGGAAGCAGTCAGGCAAATAGATCAATATAGGATGGAAAGGTATCCCTTTCCCTCCCCTGCACTCAGAAAGAGACCTGATGAGAATAGTGTGTGCTGGAATAGAGTCTCAAAGTAAATAAAGAAAGAAAGAAGCACTTGATGAGACTCTAAGTGAACAAAAAGAAAGTAATGATAGTCTTATATATAGTTATTTAGGTTTTTGCTAAGCACAGAGTACTTGATGATTTAGAATAGAAGAATTTAATATAAAATATGATACCACAAGACACCTGCAAAAATATGAATACATAGCAAATTAATGGAGCATAAAGACAAAAATGAAAGCAAAAACACCAGTCCTGGATTCAGGAGTACTTGAGTTCAAATCCAGCCTCAGTCACTTGACACAAGCTGTGTGACCCTGGGCAAGTCACTTAACCCCCATTCCCCCACCAAAAAAAAAAAGAAAGAAAGAAAGAAAGAAAGAAAGAAAGAAAGAAAGAAAGAAAGAAAGAAAGAAAGAAAGAAAGAAAGAAAGAAAAAAGAAAGAAAGAAAAAAAAAAGAAAGTGTCTTACGGCAGTTGCCATGAAAATAACCTGGTAAGAAGGTCATTCTGGAATTTTAAAGAGAATGTAACCTTAAGATTTTAAGTGCTAAAAAGTTCATAAATATTAACTAGATAGGAGAATGGGGCATTATTTAAAGGAGTATTAAGCATGTATTTTTATTAATCAGTGGAATTTTTGTAATCATGAAATAATCACAAATGGTAAATTGAAATGACTAGATTGAGATGTAGAATATCAATTCTGATATTAATGTTTTATATATAAATAATTGTAGGATAATTATGCTAATTTTGTAGTTGTTAGGTAAAGTTTTGAGTACCTCCCTTTTTGATGCTTTCTCACACTTCTAAGGTTAGAGTGATCTGGATGAGTTCAAGTAATAGAACCTTACTTGTATCCATGATAAGTTCTCAGAAATCCTTCTATAGCATTAAACTACAGGAATTCATAGGATCACCCATGTAGAATTGAAAAGGCCATTAGAGGGTTAGCCCAACTCCCATCATTTTGTAGATGAGGAAACAGATACCCAAAATGAGTGCCTTTAACCCAATTCACTCAGGTAATAAATGAAAGAGGTAGGATTTGAAGCCAGGTCCTCTGGTTGAAATTCAGTACACTTTACCACACTGACTCTAGTTGGTTAGGTTTGAAGTTATCTGGTTTAGTATGAGAGTTCCATTATCTAGAGGGCCCACTATGATGTAATCTTACAACACCACTTGTACTAAGAATTTTACTTTAATTTGGATGTAAGAGCCCAAAAAGTTCCTTTTACAAAAAAATCAGTTTCATACAAAGCTTAAGCCATGGGAACACAACCATAAACTCAGAAACAAGCAAAAAATTTTAAAAAAGATTTAGATTTCTCAAAAAGTCCCTGCACTAACGGCATGCCATCTTTCACTATAATGGCCTACATAATTGGTGTAAAGTGATATTTTAATAGTTTATTATTAATGATGATTTTTTTTTCAAATGGCTATTCATAATTTGTCTTCCTTCTTTTAAAACTGTTCACATTCTTTGACTACCTTTTGGGAATAATATTTCATATAAAGATTTCTGTCATTTCTACCTATAAATTAGAATCTTATTTACTCATTTTTATTGTTATTTATTAATACATTTAACATAGTGCCTTAAGAATTTTTAAATCATTAAGCAAAACAATAATCCCAAGTGAAAATATATGAATTTATTGTAGTTTACCATTTGATAACCAAAAGAAATGATGTATGTTTTAATTTGAAAATAGTATTGTTCCTTGTATTTGACCCAAATTTATTACTATTTAATGTTTACATTTTAGAGTTAAGTACATCATTCTTCTCTTATTACTTTCTTTGCTTTGCATCAATCAAATAAATCTTTCCATTTCTCTTTGAATTCTTTTAATCCAATACTCATGCATCAGTGATGTTACAATATAGTAACCTATCATAATTTGTTTATCCATACCTCAATAACTGACATCATAAATAGTTTCTATATTTTTAAGAATAATGTTTCTGTTACTATATATATATATATAAAACATGTACATATATGTATACATGTGCATGCGTATATATGTGTGTGCCTTTTTACATTGAGATTGTATTGCTATTTTCCCTTTAGTTTGATTGCTCAGTAAGAACTGCAAAGTGTATAAATGCTTCCTAACTTTTCTATTAATTCCAAGTTATTATCCAAAATAGTTGAACCAATTTAGGACTCCAGTAGTAGTGAATTAGTAAGTTTTTCTTTCTAAGGTTCCTTTAACATTTAGTATCTCATTTTCCACTTGTTTGGTATAAAGTGATGGATCATAATTTCATTATTTTAATTTATTTTGGTATTAGTGATTATGCACATTTATTTCAAATGGATGTTAAAATATATTTTTCTTATTTTCAAAATTATTCATATCCTTTGACCTACTGAGGAATAGCCTTTCATATGAAATATTTCTATCAATTCCATAAATATTTTGAATACCAGACTTCTGTCAGAGACATTTGATGCAGACTTCTTGCTAATTTATTTCTATTATACTTGCATTGATTTTATTTGTGCAAGAGTTTTTAAATTTTAAATAATGAAAATTTCCTAATGTGTCTTTTGTAAATTACTCTATTCTCTGTTCAGGAAATCTTCCCTTATACAGAGCTGTGAAAAATATGATCTGATATTCTGTATTTTTTATATTGTTCATATTTAGACATTGATCATATTTAGATAATTTATCCACTTAGAATTGTTATGGAGTAAGATCATGGTCTAAAGCCCTCTCTTAATCAAAACCTTTCCAGTCATCCAAATGTTGTTGTTGAATAAAGTATAGTTTGAATAAACTTGTATTTTATGTTATTGGTTTTATTAAATAATACGCCATGGAGAAGTGTTTATTTTTAGGTATTACTTATCTAATTCATTCCACACTTGTACTATTCAATTTTAAACCAATACTGAGGATTTTTATAGTTATTGCTGTATAATATTATGATTGATTTGGTTAATGCTACACCCCCTTTTTATTAAATTTTTCATTTTCCCTTTGAAATTTTTAAACATTCCTATAAATAAATTTGCCATTTTGTCTAATTCTTTAAAACACCCCACTAATAATTTAATTGGAATAAGTCATTTTAATGACCTTCTGTCTCTCATCTTTAATTCTTTACACAAATGATCCTACACATCTGGGATGTACCTTTCATGGAACTGACTTCTAGAATCCTTCAAAAAACAGTTTGGGGAGGGGGGGCAGCTAGGTGGTGTAGTGTATAAAGAACTAGCCCTGGATTCAGGAGGACCTGAGTTCAAATCTGGCTTCTGACACTTGACACTTCCTAGCTATGTGACTATGGGCAAGTCTCTTAACCCTCATTGCCCTGCCTAAAATTAAAAAAAATAGTTTAGGGGTGAAGCTAAGATAGTGGAGAAAAGGCAGTTACTTCCTGGACTGCTGCCCCCAAACCTCTCCAAATTCCTTCAAATAATGACATAAGACAATTCCTGGAGTAGTAGAACCAACAAAATGACAGGGTGAGATCATTTTCCAGCCAAAGACAGCTTAAAGTAAGCAGGAAAGATCTGTTGCTCCAGCCTCGAAGCTATACCACATAGATTCAGCCCTAGGCATGACACTCCAGAGTTGCCTCTTGGCTGCATCTGCAGCACTTTATGGAACTCAGTCCACTGACAGTGAGGGGGTTGAGTGGTTGGCCAGGGGGAGATTACAGGGGTCTCTGCTGGTGCTGAGGTGGGACTATGTTGTTTTGCCCGTTCTCAGAACCCAGGAAGCAGTCAGGCAGCAGCCCAGGCAGGGGAGGGGTACAGGCAAGCTGGGGTTTGAAGCCTCAGTGAAATAGGATTGTGTTCCCAGTTAAAGGGCAAACAGGCCTGTGGCTGCTTACAGACCAGAGCACAGGCCAGGGGAATTGGGGAACAAGTCTCCTTAAATCATGCTACCATGGACCCCCCGAAGCTTGGGACAGTCTGTCCTGTAAGCAGTGCCCCACTTTAAGAAGGAGTTAAAAGCCGAGAAATAGGCTAGCAAAATGAGCACACAGAAAAAAATGCTGACCCTAGAAAGATTCTTTGGTGACAAGAAAGATCAAAATATATCCTCAGAAGAAGATAACAAAGTCAAAGCTCCTACATCCAAAGGGTCTGTGGTAAAAAACCGGAAGTTTTAGCTGAATCATTTGAGAGTTGAGCGCATGCTACTGATGTGGCTTTTGAAGGACTGCCCTTTTGGGGAGGAGACTGTGATGAACAGTCCTGTGCCTGCTGCTTCCCGGAGAGCTGGCCAAGCATGCCGTGTCTGAGGGCACCAACTTCCGGGATGGCAGTTTAAAAACTGAGAAGGAATGGAAGTGGCCCTCTCTCTGTTTTTTTTTAAACTTAGCCATGGCGGCTCACATGTGTGCTGGTTCTCGGCCTGGCAGGCAGTTTGGGATTCAGTGAGTTTTATAAAGGAATACAGACTAAGCTTAGATCTAAGATTATTCATTTGTATTTCTACTTTCCTATTTCCCTAATTGATATCACCTTTTGTTGTCTAATTAATTCCCAAACAATAAAAACTAATCCCTCACTAATTAAAGCTCAGAGGCTTCTTTTTCTTTGTGGTCTGGGATATCTATCTATCTATCTATCTATCTATCTATCTATCTATCTATCTATCTATCTATCTAAGGGAAAAGTTAAAAGAGGGAGTTTAATCTTTGTATATCCAATTTTAAATCTCACACTTCCAAGAAAAGTATGAATTGGTCTCAGGCCAAAGAAGTGCTCAAAAAGAACTTTGAAAATAAAGTAAGAAAGGTAGAAGAAAAAATGTAAGAAATGATAGTGATGCAGGAAAGTCATGAAAAAATGTCAACAGCTTAAAAATACAAATGGAAAAGGAGATACAAAAGCTCTCTGAAGAAAATTGTTGTTTAAAATTAGGTTTGAGGAAATGGAAGCTAATGACTTTATGAGAAATCAAGACAAAATAAAGTAAATCAACATGAATAAAAAATAGAAAGCAATGTGAAATGTCTCCTTGGAAAAACAGCTGACCTGGAAAATAGATGTGGGAGAGATAATTTGAAAAATTATTACCTGAAAGCCATGATCAACAAAACAAAAACAAAAACACAAAACTTAGACATCATCTTCCAAGAGACTGTCAAGGAAAATTGCCCTAATATCCTAGAAGCAGAAGATAAAATAGAAATTGAAAGCATCTAACTATCACCTCCTGAAAGAGATCTCAAAAGGAAAACTCCCAAGAATATTATTGACAAATTCCAGAGCTTCAAGGTCAAGGAGAGAATATGAGAAGCAGCCAGAAAAAGCAATTCAAGTACTGTGGAGCCAAGGTCAGGATAAGACCCAAGATCTAACAGCTTCTACATTAAAGTAGTGGAGGGCATGGAATATGATATTCAGGAGGGCAAAGGAATTGGGATTACAACCAAAAAATCACCTACCCAGCAAAACTGAGTATAATATTTCAGGGGAAAAATGGGATTTCAATGAAAAAAGAGGACCTTCAGACATTCATGATGAAAAGGATAGGTTTGAGACAGGGAATGTAATTAGAAAGCTGGGGCAGATAGATGGCACAATGGATAGAGTGCCAGGACCAGAACCAAGAAGACTTATACTGAGTTTACTTCTGATTTCAGACCCATACGACCTTTGTGACCCTGAAGAATTCACTTAGCCCTGTTTGCCTCAGCTTTGTCATCTATAAAATGAGTGGAGAAGGAAACGGTAAATATTCCCATATCTTTGTCAAGAAAATCTCAAATTGGATCACAAAGAGTCAGATATGATTGAAAAATTAATAATAACAACAAGTAAAAAACTCTTGGAATAGTGCTGGCAAGATGTGATGGTTAACTATTAGGTTATCAATTATTTGAATGAGTAGAATGTGATGCTGGGTAGATAGAAATAACAATATTTGATAATTTATTGGATATAGGATGTGAGGGGCAAGAAAGAGTGAGGGATGGCTCTTAGGTTATGAACTTGAATTACTAAAAGGATATTGATAACCTCAAAATATATAAGAAGTTTATAGAAGGGAGATGTCATGAGTTCCACTTTGGAAATGTTTAGTTTGGCATAATAGTACAATTGACACACTGTACTGAGGTCAGGAAGAACTGATTTCAAATCCTGACTCAGGTACTTATTAGCTGTGACTATGGACAGGTCAACTGAGTTTCTGTCTTCCTCAGTTTCCACTACTGTAAAATGGAGATAATAATAGCACTCACCTCCTAAGATTGTTATGAAGATCAAATGATATTAGTAAACCACTTAGCAGAGCACCTGGCACATAGGTAGGCACTCTATTGATGGCAGTTTCTTTCTCTTTCCTTCTTTATCCTCCTTCTTTGCCTTAGAATATTTTATTCAATTTTCTTTTATAGCTTTTGATTCAACGGTTTCAGGAAAGATGAGACTTTTAAAAGACTTTAGCTTTATCTCTTATCCAAAACTTGTAAACACTAATTGACATTATTGGTCTTTCCATGCTAGAAGGAATTGTTTTACTTTATTATATTTCTTTTGCTGAATGCATTTGCAAATGATTTCACATTTGGTTTCTTCAGTAGGAAAGAGGCAAATTCTTTTCTCCTGATGCTTTATATGGAGATATAAATAGATTTCCTTTACTTTTCAGAATGTTATATTCCATCTTTTCTTATTTCTCTTGCCATTGTGTAATGGTATTTCATGTTTAGGTCTATTTTTTCTACTCTGTGAAGAGCCTCTTCCTGGGTTGTTTTAAGATTATTTGATAATGTTGATTTCATGTAATTGGGAACTACATTTATGGGTGAACAAACTTTGAATTTCCCTTCTGCTGGCAATTTATGGATTCTATAAAGGTATATTTTGACTTTTGTTGCTTAATTGTTTTCAGTTATGTCCAACTATTTGTCTTCTCTTTCGATGTTTTTGTTTGTTTGTTTTTAGTGATGCATTTGGGGTTAAGTGACTTGCCTAGGGTCACACAGCTAGTAAGGGTTAAGTGTCTGAGGCTGGATTTGAACTCAGGTACTCCTGACTCCAGGGCTAATACTCTATCCACTGCGCCACCTAGCTGCCCCTTCTTTTGACGTTTTCTTGACCAAGACACTGGAGTGGTTTGTAATTTTCTTTTCCAACTCACTGTACAAATGAGGTAAATGAGGTAATTAAGGTTCAGGGAATTATCCAGGGTAACATTAGTAAGTATCTGAATCTGGATTTGAACTCAAGTCTTCTTGACCCCAGACTGTGTACTCTTATCTATTACACTATCTATTGACCACCTTGTTGCTTGTTGCTTATATGTTTGGACAATTTTATTGCATGGCTATCTGAAGAATTATAATTATGGGTTTATTTTTTTCTGATAGACTTCCTCAGATTTTCATGCCATATACTATTTTCAAAGTTAAGTGCTTGAATTTATAGAAATCTCAAATGTTCTTTCAATTTTGTCATTTTTTATATTTTTTCTCATATTTTTCTTCTACTTTCAAATTTTTGAATTCACTAATCTTTTTATATCTTTTTCAACAGTTATTGCTTGAAATTTCACATTTCTTCCAAACACTACTCCCTTGATAGTCTTTCTTAATTCTTATTTGGGAGCTCTGATTTCCATCCTCATTTCTGCCTTAAATTAAAAAAAGTAAAGTTCCCCTACCATTCTGTAGGGAAGGGTAGTTATTTCATTATCATTTCTGAGAGTTTAGTTGTTACAACCTAATAAATAATGCTTTTTTAATCTGAATATTTGGGCTGCTTTTATATACTTTTTGTTGTTACTTTTTTATCTTTCTGATTTGCTTTTCATTTCTGAGGTTTCTCTTTTGATACTTTCTTTTCCACTCTTTTTGTTGTTCAGAATGTCAGTGTAGCATATTGGAAAGTGTTATGGACTTGAAGTTAGGAGGACCTGGCTTTGAAGTATCTTACTTTAGGCAAGGCACTTAACCTCTGTCAGACTTTCTTAGATCATCTTTAAAATGAGAACAATAATACCAGTAGTTCTTACCTTTTAGAGTTTTTTATCAGGTAAATCTTGTATTTAAAACAATTTTCTAACCATAAAACAGTAGATCAATGTCACTTTTTTTCTTTTCATTAGTAATTCATTTTAGCGTATCATGTAGTATTCTAAGATGTTGAAGGGAAACTGGGCTTAAACAGTCTCTTAGCCTCATAGCTACAATACTCTTGACTCTTAGTTAAAAAGCAATTTTCACAGTTTTAGTTGTCTGATAGGCCAGAGCACTAAAGACTAGGACATAAAAAATGGAAGGAAGAGCTAGGTGTAAAAGCTGTTAGGAGCAAGCACTCTAAAAACAGAAGTGACAACTGAGAGCACGACATGGAAGGAGACATAAAAATTGAAAAGCATTTGCAGAAAAATATTTTTGAATAGTACAATGAAAGATGTCCATAATGATAATCTCAAGTCACCAAGAGAGTTTAAATTACATTCATATTCATCCACTTAAGAAAGCATGAAAATCTATAATTCATTTTAGAATGATTTCCACAAAAATGTATAAAATAAAATAAGAAAAAAATTTTGGTATTTTTTAGTTTTCCATAATATAGAAAATTACTTACATAGAATGTCCCATTCCTTGAATTAGTTCTAATTGGTCTTTCTGCCTCAAATCTCTCCTCACTTTAATACATTCTCCACAAAATCACCAGACTGATTTTACAAAGCATAAATCTGACCATAGTCTCCCTCTCCCACTCAATAACTCTAATGGCTCTCTATTACTTCCTGGATTAATTCCAGGATGTAAACTACTTTTACTGTGTGGGGGGAAGGAAGCACTAAAAACTGTTTAAAACCTGGCTTCTTCCTACCTTTACAATCATCTTAACTATTAATCCTTTCCATGCAATTTATTTTTCATCCATACTGGACCACTTGGGGTTCCTTGCATACACCACTCCATCTTCCATCACCATGCCTTTGCACTTGTTATCCTTCATACTTGAAATCATTTCATTCTTCATCTCTGTCTCTTAGTATTGCTGGCTTTCTTCAACACTCAACTTAAAGGACACCTTCTTCACGAGACTTGCAAATCTTTATAGCTTCCAGTGCCTTTCCTTTGCAATTTCTTTCAATTCTGTAAGTATCTATACCTACACCTATACCTACACCTATACTTATACCTATACCTATACCTTTATCTCTATCTCTATCTCCCTATATCTATATCAATATATATATAACTACATCTAAATCTAAATCTATATCTTCATCTACATCTATGCCTATACCTAAGTTTATATCAATATTTTTATCTATATCTAGGTCTATGTATCTATAGCTGTATCAGTATATATATATATGTATATATATATATATATATACACATGTATATATGATACATAGGCATATATATTAATGAGTATCATTTCACCTTAATTATATTATATAATGGCTATACAATGATAATGGTTATTATTAGAATGCAAACTCCTTGAGGGTAGAGATTGGTTTTGCTTTTTTTTTTTTAATTCTCCACATATATGGCATATAGCGTGTGCTTAATAAATGCTTGATGATCAATTTATTGACTAAAGATGTTGGAGAATGAGCTATTACTTTATTAATAGTTACATGCACATGTTTGTCGAAGTGGAATATTTTGAGTTTTTTGCAACTTTATAATTTTTATTAGTACTGAGTTTTGTGAAATATCATGTAAACTTTTTATTTAGCTTTAGGGAGATCTGTTCTTGAGAAGCATTTACAATTGCCACAAATTCACCATGACTTAGGTACTAGGGGACAAATTCCCATTTTGACCTATTCTGGGAATATGTTATCTCTGTAATTTGGGATCTCCCTTGTAAATGAGAGATGATGATGAAGCCTTAACTCTGATTTTTAGAGTAATAACTGCACATTATTTCAGAGTGTTATTTTGGTACCATAATAGTTTACTAGCTCAATATAAAACAGTGGGGATGCTATAGGTGAAAATCTGAAAATCCAATGAATAAAACATAGGAGTGTTTATTCAGTTACTAAAGGGTTTGAATAAGACTCAAAAGGATCTGTTAACTATATTGATGTGGCTATCCCCTTGTATGGAGTCCATGTAGCACAATGGATAGAGTGCTGAACCTGGTGTCAATAATATCTGAGGTCAAATCTGGTCTCAGTCATTTACTAAGTAATCCTGGGCAAGTCACTTAAGCTCTGTGTGTTTCAATTTTCTCATCTGTACTTTGGGGATAATAATATCATTTAAAGCCCAGGGTTGTTGTAAGGATGAAATGAGATGATAGTTTTAAAGCATTTAGAGCAGTGCCCAGCACATAATAGGTACAATATAAATGTTAGCTGGTGTTATTAGTAATATTGTTATTTTGGTGATTCTGACAGCAACCCATTTATGCTTGCCTATCCTGTATAAACCACATTCATATCCTTCAAGTTTTTTGTTTGTTTTATATATTGTGGATAAACAGGAAGTTTGCAATCTTTTCATTTCCTATACATTGCTTTCCCCACCTGACTAGGCATCTTCTTTTTAATCTATACATTTTGCTAATGAATAACCATTATAACTCTTCGCGTGTGTTATTACATGTTTGTGTTGTATTGTTCCCCTACTCGTACCCACTATTTACTTTTCTCTTGTCCTTTGGGTGTTCTTCAACCTTAATTCTTCAGAGACAATGGTGTTGGGTGACTTACAGCCATTCAGTATCTTTAGAAGAACATTGGAAATTAAAATATAGGCTTTTGTTCAGATAGAAAGTTGTAGTAATTAAATATTTCTTTTAAAAAGTCTGATTAACAATTAAGTACATACAGCTAGGTTCTGATCAATACAAAAAATGAATCTTCTCAAGTTGTCACATTATTCAAATTTGCACTACATATGTCCATCAGGTTGGAACCATTTATCATATTATCTAATTATAACTTTGAATAGTGCAAATTCAAATACATGGGACTACTTTAGAGGAATCCTTATTTGTACTAACTGGGATAAAACTGTATTCTCTTATCATTTTGCATTTGCTTCTTCAATTGTACAGTCATTTGTTGATTGTTTTTCTTGTCTTTGAATAAAAATAAAAGAGACTTAGCTAGCTATTCATAACTCTCTTGCCCATTATCAAACAGACCCCACCTTTTATCTTCAAATTCTTCCTCACTTTTCTATAATCAAATTTTGAAGTGTTATTGGAGGGGAGGGGAGGAAGAATTGCTGAATACCTGAACAATTGCACTATTCATTGTTAATTTCTTCTTTCCAAATTAAGCTTAAGAAAAAGAAAGGGCATTTACGGATTTGAACTCTTTTTCCTCAAGTTCTGATTTGCCCAAATTCAAGAGTTTTTCTTGAAACAGTTCCTCTGATGTGTGTGTGTGGGTGGGGTGGGGTGGGGTGTTAATTGATCAAATTGATCGTGAGGCAACCCAAAGAATTACAAGACTCAGTGATTCAGTTTCCCAAGTTTTTTGTTTGTTTATTTTGAAAAAGAAAGCTACTTTGTTGCATTCAATATCAACATCTCTGGCATCTTTCTCAATCTGTTCAAAATACCGGTTTCTGCATGGAGTCTTTGGAGTACATCTGTTGAAAACGAGTAGCACTAGGACCGTTTTATTTATTCTATTGTTTAGATAACTGCTTCACATCTTCAGCCTTCTTCCTGTTTGTATCCATTTGAAAGTATGTCTTCAACATATCTTCTAGGATTATGAATACTCACAACCCCCAGTCATACAATTTCTCCCCATTGACCTCTGCAAATTCAAAAGCCTCTTGTGGATAATAGATAGATGCAGTAATGCTCATGAAGCCAAGTTTTATTGAAACACAGGGAGAGAGCCCAAAGAAGTTAGGTGTCTCGAATTGGGAGATAAAAATGGTTATATTTATAGTGAGAAAAATAAATTATCTCATCATTATCTTAATCTCCTCCTTGTGGGAGGCTTATAGCAGGTTTTATCCTAATTTGGACTTCCTGGGGTCCTAAGACAATCCCCAGGTGGGTACGTTTTTCCTTAGAGGTATGCTTTTGGGGTTTATACATCATAAGGTGAACCTAATGACACATTTGGCTTTCTCTGAGCATTTTCATAAAGACATGCTTAAACTTGTCAGACCCAGAGGGTCTCTTTGTTTATGGTATTTCTTTACTTAAGATCTGATTTCTAGGTGTCCTGTCATCTAGGAATATTAATGGCTATTAATGGTTAATGGTCCCTAGTTACTGTCTCTGTTGATGGTGAGGACTGATATGGCCAAACCCTATTGAAGTTTCTTTGTTAACCCTTTTAGGTACTATTAATAAGGACTCAAGTCTCAGTTTTATCTGTTAACCCCTTTTTGCCTCCTCCATCACTTCCATTCACAACTGATACTACCAAAGAACCAATCCATGCAAGAGAGTGAATTCTCCTAGAGGTTTTTAATATAGACAAAACCCTGTTTTTTAAGAGTTGAAATACAAAGCAAGTAAGGTGTCTTGTTCAAAGCAGTAGACTACTTTCACCCCCTCACAGACTTTTTCATTAGGGCTAGGCTTTCTAATAATAGGGATCATCTCCTAACATAGAAAGTTTTATGGGGCAGCTAGGTGATACAGTAGATAGAGCGCCAGCCCTGAAGTCAGGAGGACCTGAGTTCAAATCCGGCCTCAGATGTTTGATGCTTACTAGCTGTGTGACCCTGGGCAAATTACTTAACCCTCATTGCCCTTCAAAAACAAATAAATACACAAAGATAAAGAAACAATGTGATGCAGGTATAACCTACATCAAATTTTGTATCTTTACAAAACAAAAGGGAGCAAAGGGCATTACAAAGAATGGGAAGGGAAATGCAACAACAGGGAGGTAATTTTGGAATAATGGGGCATCAGTAAGATATACAGCACACATCCATATCTTGTATATCATCTTGAAGACCTTGATATTGCTTATCAGCATACTGGGGTCATGTCCTGCCACACCTCTTACCTGAAGTGTGAGAGAGAGAGAACTGTTTTTCCCTTGCCCTTGGGAGTTGAGATCTTTAAGTTTCTTGGGGTCCTACTGCATTCCCATAATAGTACAGGGCATTTTCAGAGTCAAAACAAAATATGACATCAAATTTTCATTGGTGGTTACATAGAAGACAAAGGTGGTGCCAAAGCCATCACCATTTTTGGATGAGAAGGAAACATAGATAAAAGCTAGTGATTGCAGCATAGAGTATGACTTAATATCAGACACCCAGTCTAGAACTGTTAACAGAGCAATGGAAGTAAGAACCAGACTGTAAAGTGGGACAGCAACAACCAGGCACTATTTACCCTATATAAGAATGAGGAAGGGAGCAAAGTGCTTGGCAAAAGTCCCAATCTAGAAACTAACTCTTAACATGTGAGTAAACAGAAGAAAGCTCTACAAATGAGTTTAAAAAATAAATAAAAGAAATCATAAAGGAGTTCAGAAGGGGACATAGTTTTAGTATTATTGAGTTCCATTGTATAAAAGTGAATACACATGTAAAAAATAAAACTGTACATAATAGTTCTGTTTCCTATGCAATAATCTTTTTTATTCTTTGTCTATTTAAATTATTTTTTGATGTATTTATTATTTAAAATATTGTGGGACTAGGCTGGGGTTTCTAAAATATTGCTGCTTATGAATTAATGACTATTATACTGGTTTTGGCAATGTTATGGGGAAATTGGTGGGGGTTTGGGATAGGGGTTTGGGTTCTTAGGAATTCCTCTTTAAAGAATTACACCCTCTTGCACACAAATCCAATTAAAATATAATAATAGTTTATTGAGGGGCTAGGGAAAGGAAACCAAGAGAGAAATCCTTAGACTTCTTCTCATGGGGGGAAGGCATGGCACAGAGGCGTGGCTCTGAGATAACTATCTCCTGGAGCAGGAGACAAGCAGATACTTTTAAAGAGGTCTGATGGTGGTCCGATGACATGATCCTCTGACTGTGGAAAGTTCCCCTATTGGGAGAGGACCACCCCCTACTGGTGGTGGCTGGGGGAAGTTGGGTGACTGAGGGGTGGCTCCATAAAAGCAGCAGCCACATCTAATCTTATCTCCTGGAGGGGTGGGAGAGACTGGTTAGGTGTGTCTGTCCTTTGGTTTAGTTTCTCAAGGAGAAGCTTCTTTTGATTTACCCCACAAAACTTCAGGGGTACCCAGGGCCATTCAAATGAGGTACCCAGGCCCATAACATTAGTAAACATGTATTATTTTTTTAAAAATTCATTTATTTTTTTCCATTACATGTAAAGATAGTTCTCAATTTTTGTTTATACAAGCTTTCCAATTTCAGATTTTTCTCCCTCCCTCCCCTCCCCCCCCATCCCCTAGACAGCAGGTAATCTGATATAGGTGTTTTATATATGTGTGTGTGTGTTTGTGTGTGTATGTATGTATGTATATATATACACATAATAACATTAATCCTATTTCTGCATTAGTCATGTTATAAGAGAAAAATCAGAGCAATGATGAAAAACTTCAAAATAGAAAAAACAACAGCACTAAAAACAAAAGAAATAGTATGGTTCATTCCGCATCTATACTCCACAGTACTTTTTTTTTTCTTTCTTGGATTTGGAGATCCTCTTCTATCATGAGTTCCCTGGAACTCTTCTGTACCATTGCATTGGTGAGAAGAATATAGTCCATCACAGTAGATCAACATTCAATGTTGATGATACTGTGAACAATGTTCTTCTGGTTCTGCTCATCTTACTCATCATCAGCCCAGGCAAGACCCTCCAGGTTTCTCTGAACTCCTCCTGCTCATTGTTTCTTACAGCACAATAGTATTCCATTACATTCATATAACCACAACTTGTCCAGCCATTCCCCAATTGATGGGCATCCCCTCAACTTCCAATTCCTTGCCACCACATAAAGAGCAGCTATAAATATTTTTGTACATGTGGGTCCCTTTCCCCTTTCCATGATCTCTTTGGGAAAAAGACACAAAAGTGGTATTGCTGGGTCAAAGGATTTATCGCCCTTTGGGCATAATTCCAAATTGCTCTCCAGAATGGTTAGATCAATTAAACATGTATTATTAATTAAAGTCACATATTAATAAAGTATTGACCACATGTCTCCCTGACTTCCCCATTAGTCAAAGGTTTACAGACCTAAGCAATTACATACCCAGCATGGAGAGTAAGAGTCCCAGGGAAAGAGAGAGAGAGAGAGAGAGAGAGTTCCTCATGTCCCCAGGGATTTTTTTGGTAGAGGCAGGTCACCACACATTGATCTAAGAAAATTGGTTAGCATCATTCAGCTTCATTAATTGACATTGGAGGGGTGGTTTAGAGATCAAATTGCAACCATCTAGGTATGCTTCTACCCCTAGCTAATCAGAAGGATCAATCTGCACTTCTTTCCTTAAGCTGAAGGCTCATCCCAGGTTGATTTCGAGGGAGGGGGGAGACAGCAGCTAACACTAGCACATCTAGGTTTCTCCTAGAAATTAATTGTTAATAATTATTTTCTCACATGCTTAAATTCAAAACTTTTTATAAATAAAATGATTTGTAGTTGCAAATGGGTGGGGCCATCTGCCCTTTGAATATCACAAACTGGATTTTTTACAGGCATATCAAACTCAAAATGTCCAAATCATTGTCTATTAATTATTAGCTATAATTATTTCCCCCCTAAATCTTCCCCTCTTCCAACCTTCCATATTACTGATGAGGGTACTACCATATTCCCATGTCACAAACTTGAAACCTTGGTGTCATTGTATCACTCCCTTCACCATCCAATCTGTTGTCAAATCTTATTGAAAATTATGATGATGAAAATATATAGATAGAGAAAACATTTATAAAGTGCTTAATATATTCCAGACACTGTACTAAGTGCTACATATACAAAGAAAGACAAAAACATTCAACTTCAAGGAGGCTACATTCTAATTAGGAAAAATAACAGATAAAAGAGGAGCTAGAAAGGAGTGAGCACAGATAAGCTGGGCTGTTTATGAAAGAATATTACTGAATAGCAACTCACCAATCAGAAGAAGGGCTGCAGGCAACGAGATATCATCAGGGTGAGCAGGATGTTGATACTGAGAAATAAAATTCTATAAAATTTGCAAGAGAAATGGTAGAGAATTTAGTATGGATGGACTATGTTTTTTATGAAATAGCATATTCACATCTCACATGAATCCTCTTCTCTCTACACAAACAACTGCCCCCACATACAAGCCTTCTTTACCTCTAACTTGGGCTATTGCTTTTGCCTTCCAATCAGTCTCCTTGACTCATGTCTCTCCCCAGAGTATATATATATATATACTCATATATATGAGTATATGCTGGTAATTTTCTAAAAGTATAGGTCTGACCATTTTAATTGACCATTATTCAATTAACTCTACTGGCTTCCTATTATATCTAGGATCAAATTGCAATGCCCTTGGGGCAGCTAGGAGGTGTAGTGGATAGAGCACTGTCCCTGGATTCAGGAGGACCTGAGTTCAAATCTGGACTCTGACACTTAACACTTACTAGCTGTGTGACCCTGGGCAAGTCACTTAACCCCAATTGCCTCACCCAAAAAACAAAAAAACAAATGAAAAAATTGCAATGCCCTCTTTTGACATTTTGTCATTGTCTCCATTACCTGGACCCTTTATACCTTTCAAGTCTTTTATTTTGCTCTCTTCCACACATTTCACTATCCAGCCATGCCAGCTTACTCGCTATCTCTTGAGTATGACATGTCCTTGCAGTCTCTTGCTCCTCATTGCTGACTCTTGCCTTTCAAGACTCAGCTCAAATCCCATTTATTTAGGCAGCTTTTTCTGGTTTCTCTTTCCCTACCCAGCTAAGTATTTCCATTTGAGAATGATTTTCATCCATTTTGTATCTCTTGTATTATGTAATATTCACATGTCTCTTTCCACTTTGTATCTCTTGTATTACATAATATTTGCATTTCCCTTTCCCCTTAGAATGTGAACTCTTTGAAAGCAACAAACATGCATTTGCCTTTTTTTATATCCCCAGCTTTTAGTACAGTACCTGGAAGATAGTAAGCAATTAATAAATGCTTATTGATTGATTGATTGATATAGCCAAGTAAAGTATTTAACACCTGAGAACTAATAATGAAAATATATGCCTCTGGGAAAGACTGCTCAAATCTTATTACACAAGTCAATTAAGATGCCAGGGGGGCAGCTAGGTGGCTCAGTGAATAGAGCACCGGCCCTGGATTCAGGAGGACCTGAGTTCAGGTCCGGCCTCAGACACTTTACACACTCACTAGCTGTGTGACCCTGGGCAAGTCACTTGGCCCCAATTGCCTCACTAAAAAAAAAAAAAAAAAAAAAAGATGCCAGGCAAGATTCCCCAAACTCTCACACTCACAATGTGAGAGTATCTCAAATACTTTGCAGTCATGGAGCAGGGAGCAGGGTAAGGAATTTGGGTTAGAGGAAGAACTCTTGGGAGTAAAAAATGAACAGTTACTTTTCCCTCCTATTTTTTATAAACAGCATTGATATTTAGTAGACCAATATGACAAAAACAGAAAATGATAAATGTTAGAGAAGATGTAGGAAATTTATGACACTAATGAATTGTTCCATAGTTTTGAACAACAATTATGGAGAGCAATTTGGAACTATGACCAAAGGGTTATAAAAATGTTCATACATTGGGGCAGCTAGGTGGCACAGTGGATAGAGCACTGGCCCTGGATTCAGGAGTACCTGAGTTCAAATCTGGCCTCAGACACTTAACACTTACTAGCTGTGTGACCCTAGGCAAGTCACATAACCCCAATGGCCTCACCAAAAAAACAAACCAAATAAAAAAAAATGTTCATACACTTTGACCCAGCAATACCACTACTAGGTCTATATCCCAAAGAGCATTAAAAGGGAAGAGGACACATTTAAAATAATATTTATAGCAGGTCTTTTAGTAGAGGCAAAGAATTGGAAATTGAAGGGATGATCATCAATTGGGGAATGGCTAAATAAGTTGTGGTATATGAATGTAATGGAATACTATTGTTCTATAAGAAATGATGAGCAGGATGCTTTTGGAAAAACCTGGAAAGAGTTACATGGACTGATGCTAAGTGAAGTGAGCAGAAACAGGAGAACTTTGTACGCAGTAATAGCAATATTGTGTGATGATCAACTGTGATAGACTTAGCTCTTCTTAGCAACACAATGACCCCAGACAATTCCAAAAGACTCATGATGGAAAACACTCTGCACATTCAGAAAAAGAACTGAGGAGTCTGAATGTAGATTGAAGCATACTATTTTGACTTTTTTTGGTTGTTTTTCATTTCTTATGGGTTTTCTTTTTTCTGATTCTTTTTTCACATGACTAATGTAGAAATATGTCTAATATGATTGTTCATATATAACCTTAAAAAAGGAAATTCAGTAGCTTTAAGATATATGGAGATATAATAAAGGGGAGAGGGTAAAAGAAAAGGAGAAGAAAGATGGATTATAAAAGTTCAAACCCCGTTGACGTGGACACTTAGCAAATATTATTTGAATTAGAGATAGAGTAATAATTTCCTTTACTTGAGAGGTAGGGGCTTTTGGAGGTAGTTAGAGGCCATAAGTGTCATATTCACTCCAATGTGGAAGCAATTTAATCCAAGTAATCTTTTTATGGATTTATACTACAGTATTATAGAATTCCAATTTCTTTCAGAGCTCTGGTGATATTGAGAAAAAGAGATTTTAGTCCATATGCAAAAAACAATGTTAATGATTTCTATTTTATGTACACATTACACCAGGTAATTTGGGACATTAATAAAATAGAGTGATGGGCCCTGTTTCCATGAAACCCATACCATGTTGGAAAGGGTAGCAAAAGAACATATCAGAAATAAACAGAAGAAACACAAGAAATCAATACTATAATAGCTAAGGAATGAACTGTTTCAAATGAGTGAATTTTCCAGATCTAAGTAGGCAGCAGGATGATACGGTGTATAGAACACTAGACAGAATCAGGAAGACCTGAATTCATACCCTGCCTAAGACCTTTACTCTCAAAGTGTTCCTGGGTAAGTCACTTAACTTCGGTAAATTGAGAAAAATAATAACACTTCCTTCAGTATTGTGAGGATTGAATTATATGATCTATGGAAAGAAATTTCTCAACTTTACAGCTTTATAGGAATGTGAATTACAGTAGTGATAATAATTTTATCACTTACATTCAATAATGTTCATATTGTTGACCATTGGGTTATCAAGAAAAAACAAAATTTTGTGTTCTGCACACATTGTTTAAGAACACACAGGTGTGTATAAATCATTAGTAGCCTTTGTGTCAGAAATTGTCTCATGACATGAAGAATCTGGATACCTTGCGGGGAAGATTTCTTACTTTCTTGGCTTGTAACCCAAGAAAACCTGGGAAGATGCTTGTATGGTGCTCATCCAGAATAGTGAAACTAAGAGCCCTCTTGCAAACATGTAATTCAAAATTGTCATTGGGGAAATGGGTTGTTGGTGAGGGGTGCTTAGGTATTCCTCTTTAAAGAATTACACCTTTTTGCACACAAATCCAGTTAGAATAAAATAATCTTTTATTTAGGTGCTAGAGAAAAGAAACTAAGAGAGAAGTCTTTGAACTTCTCTCATGGGGAAATGGCTCAGCGACTTGGTTCTCTGAGATACCTATCTCCCCAAACAGGAGAAAGGCCATAGCTTTTATAGATAGTAGATGGGGTGATCACCTGAGCGCTTATTGGGGCTGGGCTGGGAGAAGTTGGTTGAGGGGTGTCTTCTCCAATGGCTGGACCCATCTTTGTCCCTCTGATGCCACTCAGGCAGCAACCATGCCTAATAGGCTTATGTCTCTTGCTACTCAAGGTATGTTTCCTCCTTCAGCTTAGCTTCCCAGACCCACTTCCTTTAGTTTAGCTGGCCCGTTTAAACTTTAATAGTCATAAAATACCAACCTCATAACAATAATATTATGTAATAATGGTGTATGTTTTTTAGCAACAAACATTTATTTTATTTTCCATTTATATGAAAGGGTAGTTTTCAACATTCATTTTCATAAGATTTAGAGTTTAAAATTTTTCTCCCTCCCTCCCTCCCTTTCCTCCCCCCTCCACAAGATCGCAATCAGGTTATATAGGTAAAATCCACAAGTGTTCTTTTTATCAGTTCTTTCTATGGGTTGCATAGTAAGCTTTCTCACTAGTTCCTTGGGATTGTCTTGGATCATTGCACTGCTGAGAGTAGTTAAGTCATTTACAATTGCTCATTGAACAATACTGCTGTTACTATGCACAATGTCCTCCCAGCTCTGCTCACTTCACTATACATCGATGTTCATTAGTCTTTCAAGGTTTTTCGGGAATCATCCTGCTTGTCATTTCCTGTAGCACAAGACCATTCCACTACAATCATTTAAGACAGCTTTTTCCATCATTCCTCAATTGATGGACATTCCCTTGAGTCTCAATTCTTAGCCTCCACCAAAAGTTGCTATAGATATTTTTGTACAATTTTCCCTCCTTTTCTATTTTTCATGATTACTATTGTTAACTGTTTCCCTTATATCCTATTCCCTTCCCTATGATATCTATTCTATTATCCCTCTTCTTTCATCCTGTCCCTCTTCAAAAGGGATTTGCTTCTGTCTGTTCCCTCCCCCACTCTGCCCTTCCTTCTTTGGGCCCTCTCTCTTTATCCCCTTCCCCTCCTATTTTCCTGCAGAGTTAGAGAGCTTACTCCACCCAATTAAGTTTGTACATTATTCCCTCCTTGAGCCAATTCTAATGAGATTGAGGTCTTTGAGCCAATTTTGATGAGTGTTAGGCTCATTTACTGCCCAGATTAAATAGATTACTCCACCCAGTTGCCTGTCTGTTAGTCCCTCCTTGAGGCAGCTCTGATGAGTTTAAGATCTTTGAGCCTTTTCAGATGAGTGTAAAATTCATTTACTGCCCTGCTCCTCTCCCATCTCTTCCCCCACTCTATAAGCCTTTTCCTGTTACTTTCATGTAGGATTTTGCTTCTGCCCTTCTCCCTCCCCCAATGAATCCCTTTCACCCCTCAATTTAACCCTAAAGTTGTTGTCATCTAGCTAAGTGACACAGTGAACAAATCATCACCCCTGGACCCAGGGGATCCCAGCCAAAACCCAGCCTCAGACACAAGACAGTTGCCCACTGTAGGACCCCAGGTATGTCCCCCAGCTCCAATTTTTTATGGTTCTCTAGGGTCTTGTATTTGAAAGTCAGATTTGCCATTCACTTCAGGTCTTTTCATCACAAATATCTGAAAGTCTTCTTTTTCATTAAAGTCCCATTTTTTCTGCTGAAAGATAATGCTGAGTTTTGCTGGGTAGGTGATTCTTGGTTGTAATGCCATTTCCTTTGCCCTTTGGAATATCATATTCCATGCCCTCTGGTCCTTTAATGTAGAAGCTGCTAGATCTTGTGCTTTCCTGATTGGGGCTCCACAGTACTTGAATTCTTTCTTTTTGGCAGCTTGCAATATTTTCTCCTTGACCTGAGAGCTCTGGAATTTGGCCATAATATTCCTAGGAGTTTTCCTTTTGGTATCTCTTTCTGGAGGTGATAGGTGGATTCTTTCAATTTCTATTTTAGCTTCTTCTTCTAGAATTTCAGGGCAATTTCCCCTGAGAATATCTTGGAAGATGTTGTCTAAGCTCTTTCCTTGATCATGGTTTTCAGGTAGACCAATAATTTTCAAATTATCTCCCCTGGACCTATTTTCCAGGTCAGCAGTTTTTTTCCCAGAAGATATTTCACATTGACTTCTATTTTTTTTTTAATTCATTTGGATTTGCTTTAATGTGTCTTGGTTTCTCATAAAGTCAGCGGCTTCCATTTGTTCAATCCTAATTCTTAGGCAATTATTTTCATCAGAGAGCTTTTGTACCTCCTTTTCCATTTGGCCAATTTGACTTTTCAAGTTGTTGACTTTTTTCTCATGTCTTTCCTGCATCACTCTCATTTTTCTTTCCATTCTTTCCTCTACCTCTCTAACTTTATCTTCAAATTCCTTTTTGAGTACCTCTATGGCCTGAGACCAATTTGTATTTTTCTAGGTACCTTTAGATATCGGGCCCTGATGTTGACATCTTCCTCTGAGGGTGCCCCTTGGTCTGCTTTGTTACTGAAGAAACTTTCTATGGTCCTCACCTTTCTCTGTCGGCTCATCTTGCCTTTCTTTTACTAGACTTTTAGCTCCTTAAAGTGGGGCACTGTTTCCAGGCTGCAGTATCCCAAGCTTAAGAAGTCCCAGGTGGTATGATTTAAGGAGAATGAGGTTCTTCACTTGCCCAGCCTGTTCCCTGGTCCTTAGATGACCCCAGACCAACTTGTTAATCAACCAGCTTTGTGTGTTGTGGTTGTTAGCTCTGACAAGCCTGTGCACCTCCCCCACCTGGGCCACTGCTACTTGAGCTTACCTCCTAGTTCTCAGCAGGGGTGTAAAATCCACGTTCTGCCTTAGCACTAGCATAGATCCCTGTAGTTTCCCCCCTGCCTAGAGCTCAGCCCACTCACCAGACTGTGAGCTTAGTTCCAGACAACACTGGTGCTTCAGCTGATTCAGAGGCTCTGGGGGTCTGCTTCTCTGGTGAGACCTTCCTGGGACTGGATCTGTGTCAGGGTGACTGTGGGGTTGGGCTTGACTCCTGTATCAGGACAGCAGCTCCCTCCTTATGACCTGCCAAGCCGTTCTTGGTTAGAAGATGATTTCAGCACATTCTTCTGTGAGTTTTGCCATAATGGTTTATTATAATGTAGGAAACAAAATAGAAATGATTGAATAAATGTGACATAATCATTGTTCCCAAAAGATATATGGAAATCTTCCGGTATTTACTAAAAATTATACCAAATATTTACTAACAGTTTACTGTATTGGGCTAAAATTCTAGCTATACTGTCCAAAATATCTAATTAGTGGTCACCATTAAGTTAGAAGACTTAGCAAGAGTTTAGACTTCTCAGCATTTATTAAGGAGAATGAGAATTTAGTGGAGAGAGAAAGGCCTAGATTCAGCTGTCTATCTCAGGGAGCTACAATTCTGCTCCACTCTCAATGAGAGTCATGACAAAAGAGAGAAAACCACAGCTCCTTCATCCCACAAGCCTCCTGTGAAACTGGGAACATCCCATCCACTCGCGCACACACACAGCTCCAAGCTAATTGGCTGGTAGCTTTGATAGACAGTACCCATGAGCAAATGTCACTTCTTGATGCCAAGGGCCTGACCACATGGTTTGCCCTCATATGCCTTCTCCTCATGGTGGAGCTTTCCTATAGCAACTCTCCAGCAGGTGGCATCACTCCAATCGTTACATTACTAAATGTTACTAAATACTTACTAAAATAAGAATTATCTTCTGAGGTTCTCTTCAAATGTTTTGCTGTGGCTCATTGCATGCCATCAGTTAAATGAGGAACATTTTATATTTCCTCTCTTTTTCTGGGTTGTTCCTCATGGATAATAGCAATTCATAGTGCTGCCACTCGATATGCCAATTTCTCAGGAAAGAAATATATAGCTCATTTGTGTCACTTCTGTGCCACTTCTATGTGATATGGGAAAACTCTTCAAAGTCTTTGTCTTCTTTCTCAGTTGTGACTGTTTGTGCTCCATAGGTCCTTATTGTCTCCAAAATACCCATCCCATCCATGATCATTTATCAGAAGCAAGGGAAAAACTGCACCACACTTCTTCATTATGCAAACCAGAAAGGAAAGGGAAAATATCTTAGTTGTCATCAGCCATTTTAGAAAGATTTCCATACCAAATAATTGAAAGTAAAAAAATTCTCACACTTAATATATTAGTACCTTATGCTCCACACAATCAAGAATACAGCATAGATGGGGTGGCTAGGTGGCACAGTGGATAAAGCACCGGCTCTAGACGCAGGAGTTCCTGAATTCAAATCCGGCCTCAGACACATGATACTTACTAGCTGTGTGACTTTGGGCAAGTCACTTAACCCCAATTGCCCTGCAAAACAAAACAAAACAAAAAAAAAGAATACAGCATAGAGGCAGCTATGTGGCACAGTGGATAGAGCACTGGCCCTGGAGTCAGGAGGACCTGAGTTCAAATCCAGCCTCAGACACTAAACACTTACTAGCTGTGTGACCCTAGGCAAGTCACTTAACCCCAATCGCCAAACCAAAAAAAGAAAGAAAGAAGGAAAGAAAACAGCATAGTACTCTAAATGTGGTTCAACAAAAAGAGACGTAACTTCGCTAGAGAGAGACAGTTCATAGACTAAGTGATGGACAATGACAAAACAAATCTGTAAAGTCTAGGAAGTGGATTAATTACCAGATACATGTTATTGATCCCTGCCAAAATGTCTGGTCTATGCAAAGGGTTTCTAATCTATTTAATTTCTTTAATTCATGGTAAACATACAGATAAAAGGTGATTACAGCAGAGAGAGAGAGAGAGACAGACAGACAGACAAACAGACAGAGACAGAGACAGAGGTAAAGGAGTGAATAGAGCTCTGAGCCTGGAGTCAGGAAGACCTGAATGCAGATCCAGCATTGAATATCAGACATTTATTTGCTGTGTAACCTTTGAGCAAGTCACTTAAATGTTTTTTTTTCAGTTTCCTCAACTTTAAAAATAGGGATGATGATGATGATGATGATGATAGAAAGATTGATAGAAATAGATACAGCTAAGTAAATAGAAATATGTATCTATTACTAACAGTCCAAATTGTTTTATTGTTGAAGAATTTTATTATAATGAGAGGCATCCACTCCTTTTACAGAATAGATTTATTCTGAGAGAATGCTGATGTGGAGACAAAGGTGGGTTTTCCACAAGGGGGTGATTAGGCTGTTTCAGGTAAGGTGGGCAAGGAGGAGGAGAGTTGAAGGATAATTACCACTTAATGATAAAACAATTGTGTTGTAAAGAGCTTAGCTCAGCTCTCTTTTCCCTTTCCCCCACTGCAGGGTAAATAGCATACAATCAGTCAATTTCATTATGGAGAAGAGAAAAAGGACCAGTGAATGTGCAATGAAATACATCTAAATTGTTATCTATAGCTATCTTTGTAGACCCAGCTATATTATCCATTACACTTTGGCACAAGGTTAATATGCAAAATTTTGGTGCATTTGGGGGTGGGGGTGGGGAATCAATGTAAGACATCTTTTGGGCAGACAGTCCCCAAACTACAAACAATTTTCTTTATTCTTTTCATTCAGGGAAGCATGTATTCTCAGTGAAAGGATGTGGGTGAAGCTTCCTTGACCACACTCCAATATTTTCTTTCTGATGCACTCACCCTATTGTGAAAATGAGTGGGTGGACTGATCTAACTACTGCTAGGGGAAAGCTCAGGATAGCACAGCAAAGGGTCCCAGTAGATGTATCTGAAATATTGCTGCCCTGACAAATGGCACATGGAGCTTTCTAGACACTAAAGAAAAAGAGATTGGAGTGACTACAGGGTACCTCCCTGCTTTTCTGCTGGGAGATGGATAAAGAGCAGTTTGAACTGACAATCGAAAATACTTCCTGGTTGATTCTCAAATGGATAAGGTAAAACTGGTGACCTTAGAGGCATATAAAGTTTTTATAGGTTTTTTTTTTTAATACCCACCTAAACAAATGAAAATCGTAATTTTTTAAAAAATTTTTTAGTGAGACAATTGGGGTTAAGTGACTTGCCCAGGGTCACACAGTTAGTAAGTATTAAGTGTCTGAGGCCAGATTTGAACTCAGGTACTCCTGACTCCAGAGCTGGTGCTCTATCCACTGCGCCACCTAGCTGCCCCCGAAAATCATAATTTTTTAAAAGTGAATATGGTCTTATTGCTGGGTAATATAGTTCAGGTTTTCCTTGGATTTCTTTTCTTTTCTGAAACAGCTATTTCATCAGTGTGGGAAACTCCAATACCAGCCATCAGGTAGATATATTAGACTAGATAGATAGATAGATAGATAGATAGATAGATAGATAGATAGATAGATGGATAGATAGATAGATAGTTAGATATGACATGGGGCTTAGGACAGGACAGAAATATAAAGGAGTCAAGGGACTATTAAAGTTTAAGCTGGCCAAATACATAGCAGGACAGCCACACCTAAGAAGTAAGGTAGCATAAAATTCTATAGCAGGAAAGTCAGTTAGGTATGGCTACCACCTGAGATAGGAGACAGAGCTAACTCCAGAGGTCAGGACTATCTTTCCAAAAAAAGAAAATCCCCTGACTCTCAGGAATCTTTCCCCACCCCACCCCCAAAAGGAACTTTCCATTTTCAGGTGGTCACCCCACCTATCCTCTATAAAAGTTTTTGCATTCCTTCTGTGCTGGGAGGAGAATGTTTCTAAACTATCTTTTCCCATGGAAGCTACATCTTGGACGTCCCTCTTGGTTCACTTTCTCTAATGCCCAATAAAGGATCATTTTAATTCTAATTGGACTGTGTGCTAGAGTGTAATTCTTTACAGAAGAATACCTAAAACACCCCCACTACTTATTTCCCCCCATGACAGATAGATAGATAGATAGATAGATAGATAGATAGATAGATAGATAGATAGATAGATATGGCTGTGTATATATATGTATATGTAAGTATGATTCTCTAAGATTATTATATATAATAGTCCATATATAGACACATACATACAAAGAGAGAGAGATACCCATATATATACACATATGTGTGTGTCTTTGTGTGTGTATATATATATATATATATATACACATACATACATACATATATACATATAAATGTATTTGTAGTTTCATGAATAAGATATTTCATCTCTTGGCTGACTTTATTTTCTCTGACTGTTCCTCAATCTTGGAGCAGTCTCCCTCCTTCACTCTAATTATTGACCTCACTGCTTCCTTTAATATCCAACTTATTTTTTTTCCCATCTTATGGCTGGTAGATGGCACAATGAATAGATTACTGGCCTTGAAGTTGGGAGGATCTGACTTCAAATCTCCCCTCAGACACTTACTAGCTGTATTACCCAGGCAAGTCACTTACCCCAAATTGCCTTAAACATCCAGGGCTATCTCTAGTTGTCCTGATATATATCTTGCCACTGGACCCAGATGGCTATGGAGAAGAGAGTGAGATTGGCAACCTTGAACAGTTCTCTTTAACTTAAATCCAATCCAGTATATGTCATGACATCACCCCGATGTCATGGTCCTCTTCAAGAATGGACAAACAATAATAAGATCCTATTGACATGGCCAATCTAAACTTTAACAACCCCTTGATTCCTCAATATGCTTGTCCTGTTATATGGTCATCTTTGGTTTTGCTTCTTGCAGGAGAAACTTCTTCTGAGTTATTTGAGGCCCCATGTCAATAGGACAGACACACCTAAGAAGTAAGAGAAGATAAAATTCTATAGCAGGAAAGTCACTTACGTGTGGCCACTACCTGACTGGAGGTAGGAGACAGATATAACCGGAGAGGTCAGGAGAATTAAAAAAAAAAAAAAAAGAAAAAATTAATTCCCCCTGACTGCCAAGAATATGAGAAGTATCCAAGTTTTTCCCACCCCACCGCGCCCTCAAAAAGGAACTTTCCAATTTTGGTTGGTCACCCCACCTATCCTCTATAAAGGTTTTTGTCTTCCTTCTGTTCTAGGAGGAGGATGTTTCTAATTTACATCCTCCCCTGGGGTGAAGTCTTTGACTTACACCCTTGGTCACTTTATCTAGTGTCAAATAAAGGACCATCTTAATCCAAAATGGACTGTGTGCAAGAGTATAATTCTTTGCAAAAGAATATCTAAGGACTCCCATACCTTTTCCCCTATGACACTATCTTCTCTAGGAAATCTTCCCAATCCCTCTTAACTCCAGTGCCTTACTTCTGTAAATTATTTCCTATATGTAGTTCCCTTTGTATATATTTATTTGCCCATTAACTCCTTATTCAATTGTAAGCTCCTTGAGAGCCAAGGGTTGGTTTTTTTTGCCTCTTTTTGCTTCCCTAGTGTTTAGCAAAGTACCTAGAACATATTAAGCACTTAATAAATGTTAATATGTATGTATGTATGTACATAATAATCTACTAAAAATTACACTTGGAGCACTGAATTAGGTGACTTAATTATGGTTACACAGTTAGCCTATCTTATAGATAGGCCTTGAATCCCAGTTTTCTTTTTATTGTTTTTGTTTTTTTGGCAGGGCAATGGGGGTTAAGTGACTTGCCCAAGGTCACACAGCTAGTAAGTGTTAAGTGTCTGAGGCTGGATTTGAACTCAGTAACTCCTGAATCCAGGGCCAGTGCTTTATCCACTGTGCCACCTAGCTGCCCTGAATCCTAGTTTTCTTGAACCAACAGCCAGTCTAACACTCCATACAAAGTTTTAATAAACAAAGTAAAGTAAAATAATACCTGGCATAACTTTGACTTTTCATTTCTTTCCAATCTTTTTTTTTTAATTTATTCCAACCTCTTTATTCTATAATCCACACATACTAACCTACTAGCATTACTGGACATTTTTGCTATTCCTTATACAGGGGACTCTATGTCCTTTTTCTGGGCCTTTGAAGGGGGAATCTCCCAAATCTGGTAGGCTTCCCCTCTTCTTCTCCTTTCAGTTTTCCTGCCTTTCTTCAAGATTCAACTCAAACCCCATTTTTTTGTAGGAGACCTTTTCCTTCCCATTCCTCAACCCATTTCTCCATTCCCTTGCCTCTAAGATTATTGTCCATCTATACTGTATATATCTTAGATTTAAATAGCTATATCCATTCTGTCTTCTGCCATTAATATAAAAGATCCTTGGGGGCAACTAGATGGCACAGTGGATAAAGCACTGACCCTGGTTTCAGGAGGATCTGAGTTCAGATCTAGCCTCAGACACTTGACACTTGCTAGCTGTGTGACCCTGGGCAAGTGACTTAACCCTCATTGCTCTGGATAAAAAAGAATGAAAGCTCCTTGAGAGAAAGGACATGGCTTTGCCTTTCTATGTATCCCCAGTGATTAGCAAAGCACATATGTTAAATACTTAATCATTATTTTTGTATTTATTGATTGACTCAGAATTACATATAAGTAACTAGGATTTTAATCATGAACTTTCTGAATGTTTCTTGCATAGATTTTTCCCACTTTGTGTCATAGATTCTTAGGTAAAGTAAAAGATGCATTTACTAAGAAAATGAGAGTATCCCCTATTGTGAAACAAATTTGTTTTACAATGAAAACTATCAAACAACTGGGATATATCCACATGCATGATAGATTTTGTATTGTCTTGGGAGTGTATAAAGGTTTATTAAGTTTGGCTTCCAGCTTAGAGTGGGTTTGTTTATGTTTGTTTTGGATTGGATTTTTGTTGTTGTTTCTACTATTTAGTTTTTCACCATTTTGAAAAAATCTATTATTTACCTTTGGTTAATGGTCTAAATTTTAGGGCTTATGGCATAAGCCACAATAGCAAAGGATACAAGGATGCAAAGCATGGTTCATACTCATATCAGTCTGAAGCTTTTCTATATTCCTTTTAATTGTTCTGATCTCTGGCTAGTTCTAGAGTCTCTATAGCCATCGTGTAGATTTAGGTCCAATCTAGGACTCAACTTCATGAAAACCATGTTACAAAATCTAGCCTGAACTACCAATAGTCTTAAAAGGTTATTATGGGACACTAGCTATTTCTGATCTCTGGGGTTGGATTTATTAAGAAGTGAAATTGATATCCTTACACTAAGCTTAAATATACTCTAGAAAGAAATTTTTCCTAACCAACTTTGCCATGCAGACACCTAGATTTTCCTGTTACTAGGAACAATTTCTCATCCCATTTCTCAGGATTCAGGAATCTTTAAATCCTAATACTGTTACCAGTTGTTATCCAGTACATGTGTTACCCTATTCCCAAGGCCCTAAATCTCATCCTTTAGGGATCAAGTTTTCCCATATCTGAATGTTTCAAGCAGAGTCCATCGGAGAAGTACCCTATTATTTAAGGGACAAAAAAAACCAAGAAAGAAACAAAAACCACCAAAAAACTTCAGCTACCCTCCCTAGAATTCCTCTAGGAGGTTATTCTCTACCTGTTTTCCCTGAGGGCAGGAAAATACTATATCTAGTCATTTTCATCATGGCTTTTTTTAAGATAAAAATGAATGGATATGCTAAGAGTGGTAGCTGAGGTCTGTGAGTGTGACTACTGAGGAGGATGAGGAAGATGTATCATTTGAGTTTCAAAGTTCTGAGATGCTGTAGGACTAAAGCCAATGGTTGTCTACACTAAGTCTGATAATTGGCCAACACCAATATGGTGAGCCCTTGCAGTGGGGAAGCGGGGAACAATAGGTTCCCTGATGAACCAGTCCAAGCAAGAAATAGAACAGGTTAATTATCCAGTGTCAATCAGTGCTTGTGTTAGGCCCAGGAGTGGCTGTTGGACTTTCATCCTGAGGAACATAGAATCAGTCTCAAAGAATAATAATAATAATAAGTAATAATAACAACAAAATATTGATACCTATTTATACTACCTGGGAAGAATGAATAATCATATCTCACATTTATATAGTCTTTTAAGATGCAAAAATATATGGGGTGGAGCCATGATGACAGAGGAAAGACAGTGACTTGACTTAACTCTCTGTAAGACCCCTCCAAATACCTTCAAATAATGTCATAAAGCAATTTCTGGAGCAGCAGAACCCATAGGACAAGGTGAAATAATTTTCCAGCCAAAGACAACTTAGAAGGTTGGCAGGAAAGGTCTGTTGTACCAGGGTGAGAGTGGAGCACAGCCCAGCATACGCTGTACCAGCTCAGATCCAACCTGTGGCATTTAAAATTATATGTGGTCACCTTATTTCTGTCCCAAGGTTGGGTAAAATTAGCTGGGCTTTCTAATATATTGCTATTTATAAATTAGATGCTTTAGCACCAGTTTTAGGGCATTAAGCATTTATTAAAGCATATTAGGTATTAGTAAAGATAGAGCACATTGGCCTGAAAGTCAGGAAAGCCTTGCTAGCCAAGAGGAGAGAATAGAGCTCCGCCTGGCCTTCTAGCTTAGAGGAAAAATAGAGCTCAGCCTGGCCTGCTTCTTCCTCTAAGTCCTCTGCCACCAAGAGTGCCTCAGAGAGAGTAACTGAGTGTGGAAGCCTCCTCTGGCTCCAGAGGAGAGGTGATCCTTACACACTGCTTCAAGCTAATTGGCTAGCATCACCCAAATCCATTCTTTCACTGGACTTGAAGGCAGACCACTAGAAGAATGTGCTGAGGTTAGAGTTCAAAGAACACACACCCTGAGGGCCAGGCTCTCAGGTAGGTATAGTTTTGATCAAGTCAACTTCAAGTGATTCAAAAAGCAAAGGCAATCCAATTAATCTTAATATAATCCCCTTGAACAGGAGGGCCTCTGGGCATTCCAAAACCCATTATTTTCTCACAAACTCCAGTGCAGACCCAGCCCCAGCAAACCAGGGGTAGGTCTCAAAAGCTTCTGAATCAGCAGCTGCAGCAACTGCTTCTGGAACTCAGCCCACAGATGCTAAGGGGGTCAAACAATTAGCCAGAAGGAGATTATAGGATTCTCTTTGCTAGCATTGAGGCAGGACTTTTTTGTTTTGCCCATACCTAGATCCAGGTCACAGTCTTGTGTGGTAGTTCCAGGTGGGTTAGGAGTACAAACATACAAGAGCTTGCAGCCACAAACACACAAGAGCTTGCAGCCACAGTGGACTGGGAGTCTGTTCATAGTTACAAAGCAGAACAGCAGGCCTGTAGTTGCTTACAGACCAGAGCACAGGCCGGGAGAGTAGTAAACATAAATCTACTTAAATCATATCACCTTGGAATAACTAAAGACTTACAAATTCCTAGAAGTATCTCTGAAAACAGTTGCTCAAACCCCCTGAAGCTTGGGACAATGTTCCCTCAACCCTGGAAGCAGTGCCACACTTTTAAAGTCAAGAAATAGGCTAGGAAAATGAGCAAACGGAAAAAAAAAAGCTGATACTAGAAAGTTTCTATGGTGACAAGGAAGATCAAAATATACCCTCAGAAGAAGATAACAAGGTCAAAGCTCCTATACCCAAAGCTTCCAAGAAAAATATGATTTGGTCTTGGGCTATAGAAGCTCTCAAAAAGGATGTTGAAAATAAAGTAAAAGAGGTAGAGGAAAAAATGGAAAGAGAAATGAGAGTGATGTAAGAAAATCATAAAAAAAGTCAACAGCTTGTTAAAGGAGACACAAAAAAAATATTGAAAAAAAATAGCAACTTTAAAAACACACTGGGCCAAATGGTAAAAGAGGAACAAAAAGTCAATGAGGAAAAGAATGCCTTGAAAAGCCAAATTGGCCCAGTGGGAAAGGAGGTAAAAAAAAACTCTCTGAAGAAAATAATTCCTTAAAATTAGGACTGAGCAAACAGAAGCTAATGACTTAATGAGAAATCAAACACAATAAGTGAAAACCAAGTGAATGAAAAAATAGAAGGCTATGTGAAATATCTCATGGGAAAAACAAATGACTTGGAAAATAGATCCAGGAGAGATAATATGAAAATTATTGAACTACCTGAAAGCCATGATCAGAAACAGCCTATACTTTATCTTCCAAGAAATTGTCATGGAAAATTGCCCTGATATTCTAGAACAAGAACGTAAAATACAAATTGAAAGTATCCACCAATCACCTCCTGAAAGAGATCCCCAAATGAAAACTCCCAGGAACACTATTGCCAAATTCCAGAGCTCTCAGTTCAAGGAGAAAATGTTGCAAGCATCCAGAAAGACACAATTCAAATATTGTGGAACCACAGTAAGGATAACACAAGATCTAACAACTTCTACAATAAAGGGGCAGTGGGCTTGGACCATGATCTTCCAGAAGGCAAAGGAACTGAGATTACAAACAAGAATCACCTACCCAGCAAAACTGAGTATAATGCTTCAGGGAGAAAATGGGTATTCAATGACAGAGAGGACTTTCAGGCATTCTTAATCAAAACACCTGAGCTGAATAGAAAATTTGACTTTCAAATACAAGACCCTAGCAAAGCATAAAAAGGTAAACAGGAAAAATAAGTCATAAGAGATATTTAAAACTTCAACTCTTTATATTCCTACATGGGAAGATGATATTTATAATTCATAAGAACTTTCTCATTATTAGGGTAGGTGAATGGAGTATATTTAGACAGAGGGCACAGGAGTGAGTTGAATATGAAGGGATTATATCTTTAAAAAATAAATTAAGGGGTGAGAGCAATGCACTGGGAGAAAGGGAAAGTGAGAGATTGAATGGGGTAAATTATCTCATATAAAATAAAAAAGGAAAAGTTTATCCAGTAGAGGGGAAGATGGAGGACATGCTGGGGAGTGAGTGAACCTTATTCATCAGAATTGACTCAAAGAGGGAATAACATAAACATTCAATTGGGTATAGTAATCTATCTTGCCCTGAGGGAAAGCAGTATGGGAAGGGAGATAAAGGAGCAGGGGTGATAGAAGGGAGCACAGATTGGTGGAGAGAGGGAGTCAGAAGCAAAACACTTTTGAATAGAGACAGGGTGAAAGAAGATAGAAAATAGAGTAAATATCTCTGGGAAGGAATAGGATGGAAGTAAATACAGTTAGCAATAGTAACTGTGAAAAAAAATTGAAGCAAGTTTGTCTGACAGACCTCATTTCTCAAACACATAGAGAATTGAGTAAATTTGTTAAAATAAGAGCCATATCCCAATTTGTAGATGACAAAAAGATATGAAGTTTTCACATGAAATAATCAAAGCCAACTATAGCCATATGAAAAAAAAATCCTCTTAGTCATTACTGATTGGAGAGATGCAGGTCAAAATATTTCTGGGGTACTACCTGATACCTATTAGATTAGATAACAGGACAGCATAGGAAAATGACAAATGTAGAGGACATGGGGAAAATGAGAAATTAATGCACCATTGATAGAGTTATAAACTGATTTAAACATTTTGTAGAGCAATTTGGGACTATGGACAAAGGATTATAAAACCTTGCATACTCTTCAACCTAGTAATACCACTACTAGGTTGATATCCAAAAAGAGATAAAAAACCAAAAAGTTGAATTCAAAACTAAATAGATGCCCGTCAACTGGGGAATGGTTAAATAAGTTGTGGTATATGAATGTAATGGAAAACAATTGTCCTATAAGAAATGATGAGTAGGGTGCTATCAGAAAAACCTGGAAAGACTTACATGAGCTGATGCAAAGTGAAATGTACTATGTACAAAGTAACAGCAATATTGTAGGATTATCAGGTGTGAACAACTTAGCCATTTTCAGCAGTACCATGATCAAAAACAACTCTGAAGGACTTATGAAAAACACAATCCATCTCCAGAGAAAGAACAGATGGTATTTGAATACAGATTGAAGCATCCTTTTTTTTTTAAAGTTCCTTTTTCTTAAGTATTTTTGTTGTTGTTGTTGTTGTTGTTGTTTTCGGTGTGTTTTCTTTCACAACCCAACTAATGTGGAACTGTTTTCCATGACTACACATATATTACATGTATTGAATTGCTTGCATGTTTAAGGGGGGTGGGGAGGGAGGAAGAGAATTTGGAAAACAAAGTTTTAAAAATTGACATGAAAATGTTTTTACATGTAATTTGGGGAAAATAAAATTATTTTTAAAAGAGGGGAAAAGATGCAAAATATAAATTATACCATGTATTATTTGATCTGATCCTAACAAAAGTTCTGTAAAATGTGTGTTATTCTAACCCCCATTTTAGGAATGATAGAAAACAGGATTTAGGGAGATTAAAGATTAGGCCAGTGTTACATAGCTATCACAGTTATTAAGACCCTAAAGTGGAATTCAAACCATGGTCTTTCTCACTCCAAGTCTAGTTCAGAGATACTGGTAGACTAGATTGAAGGAAATACAAGGCAACACTGATGTTTAAATATCATGTCCACAAAATATTTGACTCAGGATTGGTCCTGACACATTAAAACAATGTGGCTTCACCTTCTTCTGAGTACTACCATGTCTTCCCACAACTCTGCATCTCAATTAACTTTGAATATAAAGTAACATCATTGCAGGTAAAGTCTGACCTTCCTCTATTATCTCAGACATCCCCTGAAAACCAATAGAAAGTGAATAAATAGGTGAGGCAGAGTTCATCCAATTTATTTATCTCTATATGCTGGTTCTTAATCCTTTGCCCCCTCCTTTGGTTCCTTTTCTTTAGGTTCAAAATACAAAGAAATATGTATTTTGTTCACCCCTTCTCACTAAAAGCAGTTCTGCCCAGATGCAAAATAGCATAGAAAAAACTTTTATTTGTTTTTTACATTTCTCATCATTTATTTAGAAGTGGGTGTCTACTAATATTTATGTAAATGTTTTAGAGGGAAATGTGGACTTTCTATACATAAAATCCCACTTGCTTGCGGTCTTGATAACTTCTTAATTCATTTTAATTCAATTCTACTAACATTAAGAAATTGCCTACTATGTTCAGTCTACTGTTTTGAGTGCTAAATTCTGGGTAGGAAAAAAAATAGAAATAGTCCCTGCCCTCAAAAAGCTTATTTTATATTTGTTTTTCAGTATTGCTTAAAAAACCAGACAATGGGTCAAAAACACTTAATCATGTAGAGCCCTGTATTTTATGTTCCTTAAGTGACTTAATGATACATTCTAAGGGGAATATAGTAAAATATGATAAGATCTGTTGCCTATATGGATTGATCTTTTAAATTTGTAGCTAATAAGACAATGAAAACATGGAATTAGAAGATATCTCATTTAGAAAGTTATTGAGTCCAACTCATACATAAACAAAGAGTCCCTGAAAAACAACAGACATTTGGTTTGTGCTTGAATTCATTCAGTAAGTCAGTGAACAAGCTTTTTACTATTTCCAGGGGCAGCTAGGTGGTACAGTGGATAAAGCACTGACCCTGGATTCAGGAGGACCAGAGTTCAAATTCAGCCTCAGACATTTGACACTTACTAGCTGTGTGATCCTGGGCAAGTCACTTAACCCTCATTGTCCTGCAAGGAAAAAAAAGAGTTTACTATGTCCCAGACATTGTATAAAGTCCTAGGAATAAAAAACAAAACTTTGCCTCTTTCCCTCAAGGTGCTCAAATAATGAAAACTATTATGTATATACAAGACACATATTTTGTTAAGACAACTAGTAATGAAGAAGCCAATATTTTCCATGACTTTGAACAACTCTCATTCCTAGAAAGTTGTTTATTTTATTTTTTGCTTAAAATGCACAATACACCACACTTAGTTCTGCCTTCTGGGACAAAGTGAAAAATTCTGTTGTATTTCTCACCTGACAGATCTTCAAATATTTGAATATTTTACATACTGTATCTTTTCTCAGGTCAAATATCCCCAGTTCCTTCTGTTGACCCTTATGGTCTTCTAGTAGTCTCACCAATTTGGCTACTTCCCTCTAGATACTGTCTATCTTATCAATAGACTTCCTAAAATGTGGCCCCCAGAATTGATCAGAGTACTTACATGTGTTATGAGCAGAGCAGAGTTCAATCTTGGTCTGCTATAACTAGAGAAAAACATTTGGATGTTTTAATTTATGGTAGCTTATATATACATTTGAGAACATGGTTTCATCATTAACCAAGTACAATTTACCAAGCTCATGGCCAGTTGAACAAATTAAACTTTTCTCAGTCACAAGTCAGGTAGACATTGAAAGCTAAAAGTTCATTTCTCTAAGTGTATGCATATGTTTCTCTGAAAAGAAGAGCAACTTCTCTAGAATAACCTTGTGGCTACATATTAACTAAGGAGGGAGGGAAAGGCTGAAGCAGGAGGTACTATGATTTTCCTGTAATTTGTGATGAATTAACAGCCCAAGGAAATTTTTTCTTCTTGCTTCCTTTAGATAAGCAGAGCTTCAGCCTTTTAGGCTTAGAGCAAACACATTTTCATGAACTGGACATCATGATGAATTCACTTTACTAAGGTTTTATACCTCTGTAATTATACTACAATCTCAACACTCCTGAGGTTAAAGATCTATTTGCATGGCTTGAGGCAACCTTGGAGAACATAAACCTACAATTAGTGTAGCAGGATATGGTGCAGATTGCCCATTATTTAGCAAGAATTTAGTGATAAGCACAGACTACCTGATTCACCCTAATTCCTTCTTTCATCTAACTTTTCTAGAGTCTTACTGTGTATGAGACACTATGTTGGGTGTTTTGGTGGGGGTGGGAGGGAGGAACAGATTTAAATAAAACATGGCCATGCACATAAAGAACTTACAAAGTCAAAAGGTTCATGTAAAAAAGTAATGATATAGCACTGCTGTTTTTCAAGAGTCTGTGAGAAGACAAAGCATGCTAAGTAATGCCCTCTTTATGGAACTGTGAAGTGGTCCAACTATTTGAGAAAAGAGTCTGGAATCACACTAGAAAAATCATAAGTACATGCCCTTTGATCTGGCTGAACTATCACCACTAGGAAAATACCCCCCTAAGGTAGCAAAATGCAAAGGAAAGAGTCCCATTTATATTTTAAAAAATATTTATAGTAGCACTTTTGTAATTGAAAAGCACCTGCATATAAATAGAGAGAGGGCTGAACAAACTATAACATTTGAATATAATATAATATCATGGCACTGTAAAAAATAACAAACATTAAAAATTCAGAGAAACTTAAAAATAAATATCATCTGATTCAGAGTGAAGGAGAAGGTTATACAATGGCCACAATAATGCAATAGAAGGCATCATTGAAAGACTTTGGAACACTGATCAATATAATGACCAATCCCAGATACCAGATGACTACTGCTAAAGTATTCCTGCCTTTTGGCAGAGAGCTCATGACAATAAGTTTCTCTGAAAAAAAATTTTTTTAAAAACTTCTGGGGAAAATCATTAAACATGGGGACAGCAAGGAAAGCATGGAAAGTGGGGGATCTATGTGTACCAAATGAAAAAGTCTATATTGTCAGACATGGCCAGATCATCAATGTTTTGCTGAAGGGAGAGCTTTAGTGGTGGAGTACTCATAGGAGGATCATAGGAAAGTAATAGTAATATAAAAGTTCAATTAGCACCACTGAATGATAAGGAGTTTTAATATGACTTTGGGTTCAGTTCCATCATCACTGAACTCCAACGATTCTGATGTTTGTTTTGTTTAAACTCTGCAACAGCTCAAGTCATCACACTATACCACTACAGATGCTAGTAACTATGACACACTAAAATGAAGTGTTGCAGTCTACTACTAGCTTCAGTTATCTTCTCTCCCCATACTATGAACACACACCCTTATACATTCTCTTCAATATCACTATATGACACTATCTGGTCAGTGATACAGACCAACTCTGGTTTTAATTACTGACTCCTCCAAATACTCTGGCTAGCTGTAGAGCCCTGGTAGAAATGCCAATGCAATTAAGCTTTCACTCTATCCAACTATTTCCTGCTGACTTGTTAGAGTCAGAAGAAGAATCCCTGGACCCTTGAATTTGTCACAGGCTGACTGCTGTGATCTATCCTGTTTTTTGTTTTTTTTTGTCCAGCAACACTCCATCCTCATTATGACACTGATGTGTGTGTATGTAGATTGATCCATAGATAGATAGAGAGATAGATAGATAGATAGACACACACACAGAGCTCTTTCTCATTTGTATTCTAAGGTAGGATAATGTTCAAGGGAAAAAAGGAGTTACTAACAAACACATTAACTAACACATATGCTATAGTCAACCATTGTAAGTTGTTTATTTTGATTTAGTTCTTCTTGGATTAATGCAATCATTATTACCCACCAGTAAGACATAATGTCCTTCTCCATATTCATGAATTTTATGGCTTATATTATCTAGAAAATATTTGAACCTTCAATATCATTACAGAACAAGTTGGATAGAATGTACAAGACCTTATTTCAACTAACACATACACATATACATGCATATATACATGTATATGTGTATATCCCACAAAATAGAATTATAAATCGGGTTCTAAGTTTATTAAGTTGTCAAGAATTTATTTCATTATGAATTTATTTGGATTTATGTTGGAACTACAAGTCCCTTGGAGAGGATCTAATTTAACACATTAATTTGCAATTGAGAAAACTTTTCCTTAGAAAGAAGTGACCAACTTGAGGTCACTCAGTGAATCAGCAGACAGGCCTAGATTTGAATCCATACATTCTGACTCTTAGACTAGTATTATGTCTACTACATGCCACTGCCCAGATATAACCTGTGTATGTCAGTAAATGTGGTACTACCATATTGAACTAAATATGGTTATTTGGTCTGTCTTGGTTAACACTTGATTTCTCTAGTTTAACTAGCCATCAAGACTGCTAGATTGAGCAAATTCTCCATACAATTATCTTATAATGTTATAATGGTAGATATTGATCATGACAACATTTTATCATGCATCTCTTTATAGAATTCTACTGGATAAGTTTAGGTAAAACAAAAAAGCAAATAATAAATGTTTTATATATTGAAATCTCTAAGATGAATTTTTTCCTTTATGCTTTGTTCAACAAACATTTATTAAATGCCTACTATGTGTCAGGCACTTCAGTAGGTGTTGGGGATACAAAAACAACAAGAGATAAGTCATTGTGCATGTGTGTGTGAGAGTATGTGTGCGCACATCCATTTGTGTGTGGCTATGTTTCCACCTGGGATATTACATTTGCAGTTCCAAAAATGAACATAGTAATGAAACCCAAGAAGGCAATATGCTCTCTTGGATGAAGTGTTATGGGACGAAGTGAGAGTCTTAAGCCTTAACTTTCATTCATTCCTATCTTTATTTTCAATTGGTCGATGTAACCTGAGCAAGTTACTTTACTCCTCTAGAAGTTAAGTTTCTCATGTAAAATTGAGTTGATGAGAATTTCCTTCCTTCTCTAAGGAAAATCATCAAAATTAATGAGATTATTAGTCAATAAGGCTCCAGGCCATTGTCAATGAGAGGATAGTACTATAGACCCCAAGGAAAACAGCAAAAGAATAAAAAAAAAGTAGGAATAAAGAAAACTGGGAAAAGTTATAGCAGTAAGAAAGAAGAAATGACAATGAAAAAGGTAGTCCACTGTCATGTATAAGATTGAGGAGAAAGGATAGGCAGAGGGATAAGTATATGTCTTGCTGTTGGTACCACTAGTTTTAACTTATGTCATATAAACATACCATAGATCTTGAATGGCGATACATGGTTTTGGAGTGGGGAAGAAGGACGCATAGATAGGGCATAACATAGGAGGTGCTGTCTTATTTTTTAAGATAAAATAGATCTCTCTCTTCTATAAAGTGTTAGAGATAGCAAATATGTCAATTGGGGGATTCAGAACAAAAACAACTAGGAAAGGTTGTTCCCCATGAGTATACATTCATTTTTTAAATTGCCTAACTGCCAAGTCTTATATCTGGGAATCTGGAGGAGCAAGATGAATCCTGTGTTAAATGGAAATTGATGTTCACAGAAAAGGTACACAGTACTAAATGTGAATTAGTAATTAACTAATTAGATCAATCCATATGCTCGATGGTGGTATTTCAGTTACTATTTTCTTTGATCAGCTAATGATCCAGTCCACTAAGCCTGGCTTTTTTACTGCAAGGCTATTTTGTGGGTGAGTGAAACTATCTAGTCATCTCTTAGCCAAATATACATATACTTAAGAGTAAATGCATTTTTACATACTTTAGTTCTGAAGTTAATTTCCATATGCACAGCCAATGCTTTTTCTTTTAAACTTTCTCTTTTTTTTTGTCTGCTGAGATGATGAACAGTTATAACCCCCTTTCTTTTTCAAAGACTTAAGTTCAAAAGCAAATGTCATGTCTAAATAATCATAAATTATGCTATCTGCTACATAGCGCAGATTAAAATGTTCACATGCCATCATCCCCCCTATTGTATATTGGATTTAAAATGGATTGAGACCCATACTTACAAAAGGCTTCTTTCTTTACTCATTTGTCTGAGTGGAATCACAATGCTTCTCCAGTACAAATTTCTGCCAATACTTCCCAGGAGCATGAAAGTGGCTCGGGACTCTTAGAAACTATGCCAGGAGAGCACAGGCTCTCACAGGTTGTGTTTTGCCAGAAAGGTTTTGAGAATGGTCCTCATGATGTACCTTATAGCTGTCATTTAGCGAATTGCAGAGGGGCTCCTTTCCAAAAAACATTGACTCCAAAAAATGATAGACTCTTTCAGCTACAATAGGAGACAAGAGGGAGTAAGATTAGGTACTGACAAAGAGAATATGAAATAAATGTGAAATAAGTGAAATGAAATAAATTAAAATAAAATAAAAATATTGATGATAATAGGAGATCTTGATCATGATTGTTTTCATGAGGCTTCAGGGTCATGAAAGTCCAATGATGAAGAGGTCAAAATTCACAGGGAAATTTTGGAGAATCACTTTCACTTACCCCCATCTCCATATTAGGGCAAATAACAACTAAGGATACATTTTATGTTGATGGTGACACTGAATAAATTCTATAGTATAATTAATATCAGGCAAAATCAAAGCAGCTTCATTCCTGTGCTCAAAAAGCTCCAATGTTTCCCCATTGCATTTAGCATAAAATACAAAGCTTCTCTGGTATTTAACATTATTTGCAATCTGTCTCTTACCTATTTTTCCAGACTTATTATATGTTATGGCCAAACTGACCAAGTTGTTTTTCCTTGTATGCTACATTCTGTCTCCGGTCTATGAGTCTCCCAAGCCTGGAAGGCACTCTATCTTCACCTAAACCTCTTAGAATCCTAAATTCTTTCCAATTATAAGAGAAATCACAAAGGATTTGGGGTTCTATAAACAAATTAAAGGCCAGGAATGTAGCTAGTCTCATAAGAGAGAGTGACATTTTCTAGTCTTGTTTTTCTTGCCTTTTCTTCACTCAGATATAGACATGAAAGAGTGGGAGGGGTTTAAAGATGAAAAATAAAACTGGAGAACCCTAAAGCTGTTCAGTAGTTATTGAGTTAATAACTTTATGGACCATGATTAGTTACAAATATCTTTTATTGAATAAAATCAGGAGTCAATCAGATTATACATTATGAACTACTTGGAAGTTGCCCATTGAAACCCATGCCCAATGACCAGGAAGTTCTGTGCAAAGAAATACCTGATAGTTTTAGTGACATGGGGAGGGGGTAATTTAGCACCTGAAAAAGGAAGCTAATATAGGAAAATTGGAAATCTTTGTAAAGAATCTTTGTCTCAAGAGCCTTGAGTCTTGAGTTACTTTCAGTCTTGTCCAACTCTTTGTGACCCCTTTTGGGGTTTTCTTGACAAAGATACTAGACTGACTTGCAATTTATTTCTCCAGCTCATTTTACAGATTAGGAACTGAGACAAGCAGGGTTAAATGACTTGTCAAGGGTCATACAGATAGTAAGTATCTGAGGCTAAATTTGAACACATGAAGATGAGTCTTCCTGATTCCAAGTACAGTGCCCTATTCACTGTACCACCTAGCTGCCCTAAGAGCCTTGTGCATGGAGCAAATAATATCCCATAAGAAATTAAAGGGATTCTATCTAAGATGGTAGAGTAAGATAGAGAGATAACTCTATTTAGTCTATAAAGAACTTTGAACAATTGTGCTTTTATGGCTGAGACAAGAATGACTACTTTTTGAAAAAGAGGTATTAAAAAGCCTCTCTCATGGCAGAGCCTACTCTTCTCATGAAGAAGAGATAGAACTACAGTCAAGGATTTCAGCAGGGAGAAGATTTACAACTGTGTTCCCAGTTGGTCATTCCTGTCTGTGGACAGAGTTACTGCTTTGAGTAAATCATCACCTAGCAGAGTGGTACACAGTAGAACAGTGTCCATTGGTAGCTAGCAGGGGGTAATATAAAGACATCCCTAGAAGACACCAGCAACCCTTTGGCAACAGAAGTATCAGTTGCACCTGCATGTTCTATGCATTTTTATCTACCTACTTACCCCTTGTCTATCCCTTTCTACCTGTGTACCCTAGCCACACATGCTCCCTACATGAATGACCTTCCACATATTTACTTTGGCCAAATGTCTTGCCTCAATATGCATTACCTGAAGACCCACGTTCTCTACATAGGTAATTATCTATGGTTATTCTCCAAATGTTTACCGTCATCCTACTAAAGGTGTATATATTAGTGGAGAGTGAGCCTAAGGTTTGTGGGGAAAATTGTCACTTGACATAATTTCTTTTTTGGAGATTTTTAGAGAACTCATTACCTTATAAAAATTAATTCTAAGCCAGGTAGAAGGTCAGCTAAGTGGTGGTGTTGCGGAAGCTAGATGGTGCAGTGAATAGAATGCTAGGCCTGAACTTAAGAAGATTCATCTTTCTGAGTTCAAATCTATATAACCCTGGGCATGTCCCTCAACCCTGTTTATGTAAGTTCCTCAGCTGTAAAATGAGTTGGAGATGGAACTGGCAAACCTCTCCAGTATCTTTGCCAAGAAAGCCCCAAATCGGGTCATGAAAACACTTGAAAAAGTCAGGTAGATGGAGACTGGTGTAGATCATAGAGATATGAGACAAGAACTTTTAAAAGCTCAGTTTCCCCATCTGTAATGTGAGAGTGTTAGACTAGATGATTCCTAAGGCCACTTATAGCTCTAATGGTCTATGATTTGCTTCTACATGTTGTTGAAGAGGAGTAAAGGAAGACTATCCCTCCTCTTACATTTTCATTTGAGGAGCAGTCTTTTAGAGTTTCTGCATTAGAAGAGCCTTGTCAGCCTTCATTAGGGGCCTGGTCATAGGCAGATCCACATCTGGAGATTTTGCTTAAGTATGTCTGACTTTATAGATCCCATTCCAGAGATAAATCCTCTGGGAGCTGATCTTCAGCATATAGAGAAAACTCCTCTTGACTGCTAGGCAGCTAGGGGCATGACTGTGCCAGCAGCTGAGTATGAACCTGGCCACCCTCATGGAATCCTGGAGTGGTGGGAGAATTTTAGCCCTTTCATAGCTTCAGGGTCTGCACTGCTGCTTCAATGTTAGGTGTAGAGCCAGGGGGAATAATTCAGGGGAAAAAAAGAATTGAGATAGAATCTTCAACTATCTTTGCTACTCTCAGCTGGCAAATTGGGTACTAGGGAAACTGCATTAATGCTTCTAGGTCACTACTCAGTAAATTACTGCTTCAGGGCAGTAGATTGTACTCTAGTGCCAGGAAAAAACTTAATGGGGGATTTCAAAGAGGCAGCAGCATGAGAACTAGGAGAACTGGAATCAATAATTAGGGCTCCTAATGCCTCTGTAAAACTAGCAGGTATTATGATTGTGCTAGATATAAATTTAAGAAAGGGTCCAGGAAAATCAGGTGTGTTGTTCAATAAATCAACAAGTATTTCAGAGTACTAGTTTTGTTCCATACACTTCTCAAGGTCACAAAAGAGTAAAGGACTTAGAAGTAAATTCTAGTCATCCCTTTTCCTAGCTCATTTCTTTATTATGGAATTCTTTATTCATGGTAGCATATTTTTGAAAGTAGAAGAGAATTTAGAGATTTTTCAATCTCATTATTTTATTTAATTTTTATATTATTTGATATCCTTTTCCCCCATCACCTGCATTTCTTAGTATATCCTCCCTCCCTAGATATATAACCAAACCTTATGACAAGAAATAAAAAGGAGGGCAAAAGAAATCAAGAAAACACATCATCACCAAAACAAAATTCAATATTAAAGGGAGAGGGGCAGCTAGGTGGCGCAGTGGATAGAGCACTGGCCCTGGAGTCAGGAGTACCTGAGTTCAGATCCAGCCTCAGACACTTAACACTTACTAGCTGTGTGACCCTGGGCAGGTCACTTAACCCCAATTGCCTCACTTAAAAAAAAAATATTAAAGGGAGAGTTCTACATACATACCCTTCTTCTCCACAAAAGGAGGGAGATAATTGGATACATCTCTTCTTTGTTGCCAAGTCTGATCATTAAAAATTCACAGTATTCAATTTCTGTTGTTTGTTTCTGATCTTTACATTTAAATTATTGTAATCACTGTACATAATTTTTTTGGGGGGTCTATTTACTTCATTTTGTATCGGTTTATTTAAGGTCTCCCATGCTTTTCTGCATTCATCGTGTTCTTCATTTTGTATGCATATACTGTTTCATTACATTAATGTACAAGAAGTTTTCAGCCATCCCCCAATCTATGGATAGATATTATTTCTAGTTCTTGATAATCTCCTCATTTTCTATATCAACAGATTCATATACTCAGAGACATGAAATTATCTGCCCAAAGTCATACAGCTAACAAGAAGTAGAAATAGGAATAGACTTCAAGGTTTCTTGAGATCTAATCTGGCATTTTTCACATTCTACTGCATTCCTAATTCTATAGAAGTTTGGGTTTTCTTCCCTGTAACTTTTTCTTTTATCTTTTATGTCTGTGATGGTATTCAAATGTATACTGCCACCCAGTATGCAAATCATGGCCCTTTCACAGCTTCTCATCTTTTGTGACTCTTGTCCTTTTGATCCTTCATAGAGGGATATCTGCCCAAATATCCATTTCTGTTGAGTTGTTTCAGTCATGTCTGACTCTTTGTGACCCCATTTGGTGTTTTCTTGGGAGTGGTTTGCCATTTCCTTCTCCAGCTCATTTTACAGATGAGGAAACTGAGGCAAACAGGATGAAGTGACATGTCCAGGATCACAGAGCTAGGACATAGTGCTGAGAAAAGCTAACTCTATCACAGTTGATAATCCTACAATGTTGTTGTTACTGTATATAATGTTCTCCTAGTTCTGCTCACTTGACTCAGCATCAGTCCACTTAAATCTTTCCAGTTTTTTTTTGAAATTTGCTTGCTCATCATTTGTTATAGCATGTCATTATTTGTTATATTCCATTACATTCATATCCCACAACTTGCTCAGCCATTCCAAATTGATGGGCATCCCCTTGATTTCCAACTCTTTCGTACCACAAAAAGAGATGCTATAAATATTTTTGTACATGTGGGTCCTTTTCTATTTTTTATGATCTCTTTGATATACAGAACTAGTAGTGACATGGCTGGGTCAAAGGGTTCTTGAGATAGACTTTGAAAAAAACTAGAGATTTTAAGAGGCATTCCAAACCTAGGTCTTGTACAAAGGCAATAAGGAAGAGAGATATGATGACATGTATGAAGGAAAACAAATAAGTCAGTTGTGCAAATGGCTATTAAAAGCATATTCATAAAAACATACAATACTTAGTTTACCCAAAAGTTAGTTGCAAAATTTTACTTGTAGGTTGGTTATTTGCAAGTCAGATTATATTTTCCCAAAGGGGGAAATATAAATATTACCAAATCTGTCTTTAAAAGCCTATTTAATTCATAATGAATTTGGATGATCATGCTGGCAGAAAAGTACTAGCCATAATGGAAACTTATCACACCTCCTGGTCATAGTCATGGACCCCCCAAAAAGGCTCCCTTTCCTTCTGCTATGGCAATAGTGATTAAACTCCTTGAAAGGAAGAGATTTTTCATTGTTGCATCCTCAGGATTTAGCACAATGCCTGGTACATAATAGGTACTTAATAAATGTTGATTTCTTGGTCAATAGGGCTAATTGAAGGGATATCAGAGTAGATTCTTGAGAGCTCCTAGGATTTTTCATGTGTAAATGTAATGGGGGACTGGCAAATCAGATCAAAGAGCATTTGCAGTATTCCCCTGTCTGATTCAAATTTAATATAGGGACCCTTGTTGAACCTTATTCCAGACCTGGGTGACTAAGGGACTGGTACTGAATGGTGAAAATAAGTTTTTTAATGGGTTTCCAAGCCAGAATTACTAATGGTTAGTCTTGGACTTAATGTTCCTACCAAAGTTTAAGAAGTATTAGGAAGTAGAATAGACTATGTCTTGACCTGGTGAGCTTCAAAAGTTTGAAAGATTCACTAAGCGTTCCTCTCATCAGCCAGAGTTGGTAGCAGAGAACAGTGGGGCCAAAAAATTAGTAAGTCAGTCCAGTTACTTGACCTCTTCCAACAGTGAATGACATTGGAAGTTGAAATACTTCATACTGCAAGATATTAGCCTAGCTGAACAAGGAAGGAACTCATTAATCCATGAGCTAGGTCACATTCAGAAGCAAACTTGTTGAGGATTTTTCCAAGGTATTAAAGGATCCTCAGGTTCAGGTGGAAAACTTTGGTCTCACATGCTCATTGCATGGGTGCCCAGTGCCTTTGTGTTCAAATTTGAACCTACAGTCAAAGTTGAATATGCACAGAGGGGAAACTATGGCTCCACTTTTGTAACTTCTGTCCTTGCTATACTTCTTCAGTAAATATCTCTCTATAAAAACTAATTGATATCAACTCATTGATTGAAATTGAGATATAAACAGATTGATTGATATGGAGGGGAAGTAAGCATACCAGATGGAGGCTCAGAATCAAGAGTATTAGAATCCACAATTCCTCAAGATTATTTTTAGAAATCCAGGGGAAGGAGTAGTTTTCAGTGGACTTCTAGGGACTTAGCATTCTAGTCCAAGAAAGTTGAGGTTGGGAGAGTGAGTCTAAAGGTGGCACTACATAAAGGATGTAAATTAGTTGGGGGTTCATCCTTCAGTTACTACCCATATGTGCCAGTTTGTTTTGCTGTGTATTAATCTCCCTTTGAGGACTTCATAATAAAGTGCCTGAGTCTTTGTGAACAATGATATGCACACATACATACACACACACACACATGCACACACATTCATATGTCCAAAGTGGAAAAAAAAAGACCTCAAATTATTTCATTTACAGTTGTACACACACAACTAAGAGGATAAGGAAAACATCTGCCTTATACAGAAGCCAACATAAAGTTGCATGGCAGGCTCTACTGGAGTAGATCTAAGTATCCCTAGCAAAAAAATGAAAGAAAGTTACCTTCACTCTTAATTGCATCAACTCTTCTGAGGATAAAACCGAAATTTTAAAGCACATAATTAAAGACATCAGTATAACTATCTGGCCTCAGTTCCAAAACTAACCACCAGAGTGTAGCTAAAGCCATTCAATCTCTTCTCCCAAGCATGAGTCACTGCCAAAATTATCTCCTAGGAATGAGACAAATAATCACTTTATGTGCAAATACCCCTGTAGATTTCAGATAGTAGTAGTTATACAGGGACCAAGAAAGAAGTCACAGAGGATAATTTACATTTCTGCTTCTGACAAATATCTGCCATCATATGTTAGCTATATTTATTGTAACTTCTAATACTTCATGTAAGTTCAAGGGTCTATACAACAAACAATTCAGCACTGGATAATGTGCCTAAATTACAGCTATGTTTCTGTGCCTACAGCAAACAAGGGCAAACACACCTGTTTTCCATCACAGGGATTATATATTGCTTAAATAATGACATTATGGGAAAACATATGCCTGGGCAGACTTTAATCCTTTCATTACAACATCTAAAAAACATAACTGAACTACAACATCTTTTCAGGCCAGAAAAACGTAACATGTAGAAAATTTGTTTCTCATTACCCTTTACCCAGTCTCAAAAGTGAAAGGTAGGTCAAAGGTCATCTAATCCAGCCTATGCATGAACAAGAATTCCCCTCTAGGGCATTGCCAACAATTAGTCATCCAGATGTTGTCTGAAGACCAGTGATGGAGAACCTACTATGTGCTAAGACATCCCATTTCATTGATGGGTAGATCAAATCACCAGGATGTCCCTTCTCACATCAATTCTCAATCTGCCTCTTAGCAACTTTTCTATACTGTCCTCTGGGGTAAAGCAATCCTTCTTGCACATGACAGTACTTTGGGGGTACAATGAATAGAGAGAAGTGCCTGGAGTCAGAAAACCTGAGTTAAACATCTGGCCTCAGATACTCACTAGCTGTGTCACCCTGGCTAAGTACTTGACCACTGCTTCACTCAGTTTCCTCTTTTATAAAATAAGACAATAATAGCAACTACCTCCCAGGGTTGTTGTGAGGATCAAATGACATGAAATATTAAAATGCTTAGCCCAGTGCTTGGCAGAGAGGAAGTGCTATATAAATATTAGTTGTTAAATATTTGAAGACAGCTATCACATCTTCCATGAGTCTTCTCTTTTCTATGATAAACGTCCCAAGTTCCTTCAATCTGATATGATCCAAAGGCCCCTTATACTCCTGGTTTCTTGTGTGTGGATGTGGCCCAATCTGTTATTCTTTCCTGAAATGTGGTACCTAGAATTGAAGATGATGCTCTGACTGTGGGACAGAAGTTTGCTTGATCCAGCTTCTACCAGTTCACGAGAACCAATTTTTAAATTTTCAGTTTGAACATTTACACCTCAGTAATCAAGAAAGGTTATATATCAAGGCTCGAGTTACTGTTTTTGCTGATTGTTTGGATTTAAGAATATGAAAGAGAAAAATTTAATAATGCAGATTAAATTTAAATGTGGGTCACATATACCCTTTTTTGGTGGGGGTTAGGGGGGAGGAAGAGGAGCCAATTATTAAACATTTATCAGCACATTTTTACTGTGGGTTGAACAGAACTTGTGGACTGCCTTCATTTACTTCCTTTCATGGCAAGAAAGAGCCCTCTGCTACATTTCAATTGTTCAATTTTGCAAAAGTGATGATGAAGAATTTCTGTTTCTAGTACTAGTCAAACTTACCCTTAGATAATAGGGGTGGTAATAAGGCCTTTAGGCATTTTTTCCCAAAATTAGGCAAATTCATTTTCCTGAAGATAAAGTGTAGGAAGAATCTTTCTGGATCCCTGCAGATTGGACTGTGGGCTTGGACCAGTAAACTTTCATCTTATTTAGCCCAGAAACAGACCCTTAAAGCTCTTCTTGACTAGTTCTAAACCAAATAGCAGAATCAGATTAAGTTCCTTCCCTTTGGATTCTGGGCTCTGACTAGTAAGCTTTTACCTTTTCTAGCCCCAAACCAGGTCACCATGTCACTTCCTGGAAATTTCCAAACCATGCATAACACCCCCACCCCCAACTTTAGCTTTCCCCTTTAGAAGGCAAGTTTCTTGAGGGCAGATATTGTCTTACTTGCTTGTACAGTTATCCCTTTCACATCTTGACTTTCCTGTCACAGTTTCCATATCATCACAGGTTGACATAAAAAATTAAATGGGAATTTTGGGGAGTTTTGTGGAAGTCACAGATGACACGTGAAGGCCAGCAGCTGACACAGGGCCTGTGACCAAATACATAACCCAGATTTTATAATAAGGCACTGTAAGTACCCATAAAAGAAAAAAGGGGAAAAAATTAGACTTCTTTTTTATGAAAGGAGGGCCAAAAAAATTTACGTAGATTTTCCAGTTCACAGGAGGCAACTGCATGTCTAAAACCTGTAATGTGGAAGGGATAATTGTATTTGTATCATCAGAATGAAGCACAATGCTGTCAATCAACAAACAATTATGAAGTCCTTACTACATTCCAGAAGCTATGCTTAAGTACTGGGGATACCACAAAAAAGACAGAAAACAGTCTAGAGTTGGGGGTTGTGAAAAGCACAACTATGTACAAATTATATCTACAATATCTATCTTCTATCTATCTATACACATTTGTGTGTGCATATAGATATATCCATATGTGTGTATATTTATGTATGTATATGTCTGCGTGTATATATGCACATACACTCAGGTGGTGGTCTGTGAGGGAGACTGAGAAAGGTCACTTTGGAGAAAGTGGGATGTTAGCTGAGACTTGAAGCAAACAAGGAGAGCAGGAGGTGGTGATGAGGAAGAAGAGAGTTCTTGAAAAATACTAAGTGCTTAACAAATGCTTTGGCTTTTATTCATTCACTCATTCACTCCCTCATCATTTATCTTACTGATGATTTCCACCTAAAAGCAAAGCCTGCATTCCTTCTCCTCTGGGTGCCAAGAGGATAGGGCTAAAATCCTACCAATGGCAAAATTTCTCACTACTCTTCCATGCCTGGGAGAGACTGTTGGAGAAAGAGTAGACTTAGAATAGTCAAAGGAAAAAAGCTAAGGAATAAGGCAGAATATGAGATAGGGTGACATTTATGCATATTTTTAAAGTTTGTAGAGCACTTTCTATACAGTATTTTATCTAATTTAATGAACCAACAAATATTTATTAAGTATCTGCTACATATCGGGTACTGTGTTAAGTGCTAAAGATCCAAGGAATGGTGAAAGACAGTCCCTGCTCTCAAAGAGCTCACAATGGACGAGACAACATGCAAACAACCATGTAGAACAATCTTATGGCATTTGTAATATAGGTATTATTATCTCCATTTTAAAGATAAGGAAACCAAGAAGCAGGGAAATTAAGTGACTTTTCATTGCCTAGATATCTAGTAAGGACTGGTGATAAAATTTGAATCCATCTTCCTGATTACAGATACAACACAGAGAATAAAAATCTACAATACCATCCTACCTATCCTGGGTAGGTCAAAGAAGGTATATCAGTGGGAAGGAGAAACATTAGATGGTGTAAGAGGGAAGGACAATGTTTGCGTAAGTGTTCTTGTTCCAAAGTGGACCCATTTTTTGCTTTTGGTCCTTGGTTTAATGCTGTTGATGTCAATAAACATTAAGTGCCTAGTTTGTGACAGGGACCTCACTAGAGAACAAGGTGGCTCAGTGGATAGAGCACCAGTTCCTGTAGTCAAGATGATCTGAGTTCAAATATGGACTCAGATGCTTATTAGCTGTATGACCCTGAGCAAGTCACTTAACCTTGTTTGCTTATGTTTCCATATATGTAAAATGAGCTGCAGAAGGAAATCGCAAACAACTACAATATCTTTGCAAAAAAAAAATAGAGTCGAGAGAAGTTCAGCATGCCTGAAAAGACTGAACAACCACAACTGTGCTAAACACTGGAGGCACTGTGCTAAGTGCTGGGAAATATTCCCAGTTTGCCTATTCTTTTTGTAGTTGCTGTTGTAGAGCCTGGGGCTAAGGAGGCAGCTTTGGAATATTTTCCATGTCTCTGGAACAGATAACAGACTGCCCAGTGGACTTAGCCTCTCTGAAGCTATTAGCCATTGTATTGTAACTCAATCATTCACTGATTTTGACAAAAAAATTGTGATCTTTCAGCCCTTTTTAGTGTGAAAAGTGGGGAATCTTGTAAAAATTCTGTTTACCTTTTGATGTTCTGTTCATAAACACATTTTAAAATTAAAAAGTTGAGTGTGTTAAAAGTTTGTCTATTTTTATTTATCTACAAGGAAGCTGGGCACATTGAGGATAGATCAAGATATCCCTAAAATAGATGTGGCCATTTCCAAGATGTGAAATTCCTTCATGTTCTGGGAATGATATAGGCTTTAAAGAATCTTCATGGTCTCAATGTAGAGAGTGAGATGGCCAAATTGAGTTATATAAAGACAGGTGATACACTTGAGAGCTTTTGATGGATAAATTTGCAACACCCTAAAAATTGCATCCTGAGAAGAAGGTCTGGGACCAATGGGGACTCAGAGAATATTTTAAACACAGATTTTCATAGCTGTGTTTTCACTATAGGTTTATTTGGAGTCTGAAATCTGAGTTCCACCTATTTCCTGGTAGATTATAGCCCAGAGAAATGCATCAACCCATCTTCCCCAGACAATAACCCCTGGGATTAATGTTTATCTTGTGCATTGTTCTTTTGTTCTTCAACCTCTTAACTTGAACTCAGACTAATTTATTAACAATTTGAACTTGCTTCCATATTGCTCTGTAAACTTTAAATTGTCTAATCTCTCAGCATAGGTACTAAAGTTAATGCATATAACATCCTAGTTAATCTCTTTTATCTTCCCTGTGAAAGGAGCCTGCTGTCACTAGAGGTATCCCAATAGATAAATAATTAGCCCTTATTGTTCCAAAGATCCCAGTTCAAATTCTGGCTCTAACAAATACTAGCTATGTGACCCTAGGTAAATCACTTAATGTCCTAATGCCTCAAGCAATTCTCTAAGACAATAAATTGCACAAGTGCTAATTTGCCTCAGTTAATGGGGTATTCTCACTTAGAATTCCAGATATCAATGAAATCACAGGATTCATCTAAACAAAAAACCAAAAACCAAAAAAACCAAGAAGTTTTTCCTTAAGTCAAATATAAATTTTTCAGCTTCCATTTTTTGTTTCTAGATTTGCCATCTGGTGCCAGGCAGAATGTGTTTTTGCCTGTATTTATCTCTGCAGTGATTAGCACAGTGGCTGACATTTATAAGCACTTAATATATTCTGGTTGACTCTTCCAAGTGTCAAACCTTTATGCATTGTAAAACAGATATCATGACACGCCCCCCCCCACACACACACACTTACCCTGCTCCATCCCCTACATATTCTCTTCTTTAGAATAACTCTCCCAAGTTATACCAGATATGAACTTGGGTCTCTTCACCGACACATAAGGAGATATCATTAGATATATGAGTTAAAGGGAACTAGGTGTATGTAGGGGTTGGGGCAGTGTTTGAGTGGCAGAAATAAGGAGGTAAACATATATTTCCATGCTCTGTACACAGTGTGTACAAGTAATGTAAATAGAGCAGATTGATTCACAATTTAGGAGTTAATAGGAAGAGGTCTGTTAGAATTCTATATTCTCTGGTGAAATCAAATAGTTTACTATGTCAGGATCTTTGGCCTTAAAAATCTAATGAACTATGTTTTTTGCTCAGTTGTAAGTTTCCTAGACATATTTCTTTTCATAGCCTTGCCTGTCAATGTTATTGGATTGCTTTTGGACTCCCAGTAAAATTCTGAGGTTGTAGAAAAAGCTAATATTTAGATAGCATTTTGTAATTTGAAACTCACAACAATCTTATGGTATAATACTACAGGTATTGCTATCTCTGTGTTGCCAAAAAGGGGAAACTGAACCTTAGGGTACAGCTAGTGAGTGTAAGAAGAGACTGTCAGAGGCAGATTTTGAATCCAGGCCTGTCTAAAGCAAAATTATTATGCAAATACTTATTTTTTATAAAGTTTTAAATGAGGAAATCTATAATTTCCAAATAAACACAAGGTTAAAAGCTAAAGAAGCTTGGGCATTAGGGGCAGCTTCTGTGGTCTGTCACACAGTCTACAAGCTCTGCCCACCAATAACGTATTTAATCAAACATATTCTGATGTTACAATTCACTTCCTAACTGCACATATTAGTCAGCTCATCCAATGAAATCTTCTGCCTCTGCCTCTGCCTCTTCACTATAAGCTTAAGACCTGGAAAGTTCACATTAGAAACCAGTGTCTCCCTCAGTGCTGACAATAACATTAGTAAGAAACATCTCTCAGGTTTTTTCATTTCCTTCCTGTCTGTAATATAAAGCCTATCATCAACTCTGCCTCTAAGTAAACAGAGCAATATGTGGTCTCAACATGGGAGCCATTCATTGCTTTGAAGACAGTGTCAATTATTGCTTAAATATTCAAAACTGGCTCTGCATCCCGACAGTCTGCAGTCACACATTTACTGAGCTATTACTCTTTTATGTAGTACTGAGGTTTAAAAAAACCTGCTGTTTCCATCTATGGAGCTGTTTTATATATATATATATATATAATATTTTGCCTTTCTAAAACATACACACAGAATCAGAATCACACAGAATTTCAAAGTTGAAAGGAATCTTAGTAGCTACCTAATGCAACTTATACCTGACTGTAAAAGGATCCTCATTAAAACATACCCAACAGGAAATCATCCAGGCTTTCCTTGAAGGTTTCCAATAAGGGGAAACCCCAAGACCTTCCCTAGGCAGCCCATTTAACTTTCATATAACTCTGATTGTTAGGAAGTTTTTCCTTGCATCCAGTCAAAATTCTCCTCTTGGAAACTTCCACCTTTGGCTTCTAGTTCTGCCCTCTGCTACCAAGCAGAAAGTCTAATCCTTTTCCAAATTAATACCCTTTCTTGTGTGGGCTTTTCTTTTATTTTTGTGGGGCAATGAGGGTTAAGTGACTTGCCCAGGGTCACACAGATAGGAAGTGTGAAGTGTCTGAGGCTGGATTTGAACTCAGGTCCTCCTGAATCCAGGGCTAGTGCTTTATCCACTGTGCCACATAGCTGCCCCCTTTCTTGTACTTGAAAAGTCTTTCTTCAGTCATCCTCTTCTCTCTTTCTCCACCTTTAGAGTTTTCTTTCTCATACATCCCCCTTATGTCTTTATGTCCTGGAGCAAGTTCACTATCTTAATGCATTTTAAGACAAGGTATATGTCTAGATAATATTATTCTCAAGGAAAGTACCTATTAACTCCCAAACTATTAACCACGAATAAGATCCTTTGAACCTTCTGAACATGTATTTGGATAAGAAACTTGAATTTGGTTACAACACACCTAGGAAAAAAGATTTGAAATGGAACATAATCTTGTTTATGTAACAGAGATATATCAAGGTTCCTGAGAAGCAGTATGAAATAATAGCATCAGCACTAGGTTTCAAGTAAAATGATATTTTCTTGAATCCCAACTCTGACAATTAACTGACTGAATAATACTGGACACATTGTTTAAACTATCTGAGCTTTACGATATGAGTAAGAAACAAAAAAGGACCCATACCATTGACAGCTTCTATGGTGAAAGGGAAGATCAAAACACAAACTCAGATGAGTTTGTAAAAATGCCTACAAGAGAAGACTCAAGTGGGAAGATGATCTTGTCTCAGGACCAAAAAGCCTTCTTGGAAATGCTCAAAAAGGCTATTAAAATCAAATGAGAGAGGTAAAAGAAAAAATAGGGAAAGAAATGAGAGAACGAGAGTTATGCTGGAAAAAGAAGCACAAAAACTGACTCAGGTAAACTATCTGAGCCTTGGTTTCCTCATCTTTAGAATGGGGGAAATAATACCTATATTTATCTATTTCAAAGGAATCTTTAGGGTAAAAAAGCACTTTGAGTGATATTCAGGATTCAAAAAGAGTTTCACAAGACAAAAGAACGGACCAAGTCTATCCACATCAAACTGAACAAGGATTAATGTGAAGTTCTCCAAGTAAGTTGGGAAAAAAAATCAACTTCACAAATATATAACAGGGAAGTTGTGGCTAAACTACATGGTTCAGAAAGATCTGGAGGTTAAAATAAGTATGAGTTGGCAGTGTAACACATGTCCCAACATAACTAATATTATCCTATTCAAACTATCTGAAAATAATCTTTAGAATAAATGAGATAATACTCTTCCTTGGTCATACCATATTTAGAGTGCAGTCACATTTTAAAGAGGACATATATAAGATCAAGTACATTCAGAAGATGTTTAGTGTGGTGATGAAAGAACCAGATACCATGAAATATAAAAAGGAGTATGCTGATAAATGTTTAACGACCAGCTTGGGCCACTGGGGGTCAGGAGACGAGAGGGGAAGGCATACATGACAAACTTTCAAGTTTAATCTGAGTTATTAACATTTTCTCTATCACTTAGGTCTAGACAATGCACAAAACAATAAATCAAGCCCTGGTTTGTACCATTTGATGATTTCCAAGTTATAAATGCTCACACTGAAAATTTACCAATTGGCTTCACTTGTTAGTACTTGTCTGAATACATAAAAAAAATTATTGAAGAAACTTATCGTATTTAGCTTGGAGAAAAGTTAGGAGAAAGTCATGTTTCCCATCTTCAAGTATTTGCTGTCTTCAAGGTATGCCATGTGAAGGAAGAATTACCTTTATTCAGCTTGGTGCTAGAAAACAGAACCAGAAGAATTGAGATGTAGATTTAGATGTCTTCATGTCTGGGGGAATCTCTCCAAACTTTGAGTTGTCCAAATGGATGACCTCAGCACATAACAGGGATTCCATTGTCTACTGATCTTCAAACTAGATGTCTAGGTAGTGACAGTGTCAAAGAACATTAGATGCTGTCTGTGAGTGCATCAGCTATTCAACTTCCCAATAAAGATGTCTGAACAGGAGCAGCTAACATTAAGGTTTATAAAGTGTCTCACATTATCTCATTTAATCCTCACAATAACCCTTGAAGTAGATTCAATTATTATTCCAATTTTGCAGATGAGAAACCTGAGTTCAAGAGAGGTTAAGTGACTTGCTCAGTCATCCTTGAATGAAGCAGAATTTGAACTCTGTTCTTCGCAACACCTGAAACCCCTGATATAACACCAGGGCTGAAGTCAGGGAGATTCTTCTTCCTCATTTTAAATCTGGCCTCAGACATTTACTAGCTCTGTGTCCCTGAGAAAATCACTTAAGCCTGTTTGCCTCAGCTTCCTCATGTGTAAAATGAGTCAGAGAAGGAAGTGGCAAACTAGTATTTTTAACAATATCTTTGCAAAGAAAATGCCAAATGCAATCATGAAGGCTTGAACAACTGAAAAATTTACTGCACAGTTTCCCAACACCACGTCCACCCCTTTAATCACTATAACCTGCAGATGCTTTCAATGATGGAGCTGTATTGACTAGGTGCACATATTTCCATCCTATTGGAATGGTGTGCTGTGATATTTGAAGTATCTGACAATTCAAGTAAAATAAGCACGAGTACTTAATCAGGTCCATAGTCTGCCTAGCCTGGTGCCAATAAGTCATGAGGGACATGATGATGTTGACAATATGATTATCCTACCTGACATCAACCTAAAGGTTTAGGTATATGACATATTTTCTTAGTAAAACACTGCAACACACATTTGCTCCTTCTTATTCCTATTTGCCTTAGAACAAGCATAGCTTAGGTTCATTGAGTAACTCATGCTCAGGAGTAGAATCCAATGAAAGTCCCATAATATGCAATAAGTATAACTTTAATTATAACAGAGGATAAAAAAGATATAGTGACCAAGATATATATCAACATTGTTCCCTTCTGCTTAGTTTACCTGGAGAGCAATGTTGTATCAGAAAGATGTCTTTCTAGGCATAGGGAACTCTGCCAATCCTCAGGAATACCAGCTCCCCATAGATTGGGGTTTTAGTCTCCAAGGTTTAAGTCAGAGACCCTTCTGTTTAGAGTTGATGTTTTTAAGTTTTCAAGAGAAGCCAAGGATCAGATCTACATTACATACCACCTAAAGGCCACTAAAGCTGCTGACTTGCCAGATCCTTCAAACAAAATTTGTTTCTTCAACAAATCAAGCAAGGAATGTTCTCTTGTAGAAAGTACAGATAAGATCTCTAGCTTTTGTGAAACTAGTAGCTGCAGGGAAGACCGTGTTCCAAACAGACTGACCAGAAAGTCACCAGAAAAGAAACAAGTTGTATTGGACAGAGGTTCCCAGAAAAAAGAATAAAGGTGATGTGGTAGTTAGACCTCTGGTCACTTCTGATATGTAAATACAATCCAGCAGAATTTCTAGTCAAGACAAAAGAGATAAAACCAACTCCCAAGGTATAAAAACAAACAAACAAACAAAAACCACCTAAAATATTGCTACTGGCTGCTGGAATCTTTTTTATTTTTCTATCTAACATGCTACTTGGGCAGGAAGATATGAAGTCTCTTTTGGGTAACTTTATTGTTAAAATAAAGGATACCTTACGATCTAAAAGACAAAAAAACCCTCCAGACCAGAGGTGTCAAAAACAGCCCCTGGACTGCATGTGTCCCACTACACTCCAGAGATTGGTTTGAACCAGATTAAAATGTAAGTGGTTAATATTTAATAAAAAATACAATAAAGCATAGAGAATATTAATATGTGGTTTTCTAAGTCAATATGCAGCCCACAGGTATCCTTACATGTGGCCCCGATTCTATTTGACTTTGAAACCACTGCTCTAGAGCAATCAAATTTTGAGGATAGCCTCTTAAAAATGAAACCATTTCAACTTATATAAAGTAAATGCTGTTAAATACCGAAATACCCAATGTAGCCTTGAGGACAAAGGAGAAAAATACCAGAGCTTCTTTCTTGGGGGAAAAAAAAAAACTACCACAAATGTGATGATGCACCATAGAACTAAATGTCAAAACAAGTCTTCAAATTTGGAAGAAGCCCCATCCCTCATCCCATACACACAGTGGAGCAGCCTGTCAAAACATTGAGCTCAAGGAAAGGCACTATTTGGGAAATGGGAAGCAATTGAAGTCACAAGACTGAAATGGGTGATTATTCATCATCTGAAAAATCCCCTTTTTATGTTGACAAGGAGTCAATAAATCCCAGTGGCAGGTGAGATTTGGTTCTGGGAATCTAAACAAGGCTCCTGTCTCCACTCCCATGGGGCAAGGTATCATTTAATAACATGGCAATATCCTCAGAAGAAAAATTTGCAAGATTGTGGAAACTGGGGATCTCTGTGCCTCTGGTGTTGGGAATGCCTTTCTTGAGCCATTATATCACATGGTTTTGTTGCCACAGAACTTATCCTTTTAGGTCTAGGTCCTAGAAACAATGCTTCTCCTTCACGTTCCCTGGAATGGCAAGGATATTCATGTTATTGTAGAAGGGAGATTCAGGTATAAGAGAGCATAGGTGTAATGTTCAGACTTCCCAAGGATGCTTTTGTCACTCTAAGTCAAGAGTTAAAATCTGGAATAGAGTTAGAAGCTAATTGCACTGACACTTGATCAGGGCTATAACTGGCCAGGACATTTAGGGTGGAGGGATAGAGATAGGTGTGTGCTTTCATCAGCTCAGACTGGCTTAGAAAAATTATTAAATTTTCATTGAGAGCCCTCACACCTCTGAATTTAGCATAGGCTAGAAATCAAGTTTTGACTGATTGTTTTGTTCGTTGTGTAGACCTAATAAAGTGATGAAGAAAATGTTAATAATGTAGATTAAACACAAAAGTGAATTCTATGTACATTTTCCCCTGGAAAGCCAGTTGTGAAACATTTACCAGAACACCATAAGATAGAATTAACAAAATGGGGAATCATTAAATTCTTAATTATTATTGAACTGTTAATAGTGTTGAATAGAGTGTGTGGTTAGGAGAAGTAGTGAGTCATAATGCAAAGAGAGATGAAGGAATCTGGGTCCTATCTCTGACCATTAACATTCAGCAGTGATTTAGTGAAACTGATCAACATTCATAACTACCCTAGAGAAACATTTTCCTCTTCTTTAATAGTAATGGTAACCTATCTGAGGTTAACCTATCTTAACCTATCTGAGCCTCTGTTTCTTCACCTTTAAAATCACAACAATAATATCCTTGAAATCTAACTCAGATTTAAGAGTAATATATGAGATAATAAATGCAAAGTACATAGGAAGTATCACATAATATTTTAAATTATCTATAAAATCCAGCTACTCTTACCATTTGGATGTAGGGGGAGATATTAGACAAAAAAAACTATTGAGATCTTTGAAGTTAGTTAGGGCTTAACAATAAATTCAATTCAACCAACTTTTTTTGGTCTACTAATTGTTAGGGATACAAAGACAAAAATGAGACATCCCTAATTATCTTCTATTGGCTTCTGAATTTTCCTCCTCTCCTGGCTCTATTTTTGTGAGTGAGGAGTTTTGGAGGTTTGTTCTTGTTCTTTCTGTGGTTGTTGAGTTGTTTCAGTCATGTCCAACTCTCTATATACCCATTTGAGTTTTCTTGGCAAGGATACTGGAGTGGTTTGCCATTTCCTTCTCCAGTTCATTTTAAAGATGAGGAAACTGAGGCAAACAGGATTAAGTGACTTCTCTAGGGTCACATATCATCTAGTACGCATCTGACATTCTATCCACTTTGCCACCTAGCTGTCCTAGTCATTCAAGAATCTGCTTAAGCCTTTTGTGATTTTACTGATAGTTTTTTTTTCTGTGCCACTTCTTGCTAAAAGGAAATCCATAATTTTATTACTTGCTGTGTGAAGTATGGCTTTATCTTTTCTTGTAGATTTAGACCTGGAAAGGCTTTTAGAGATCATATAATCCAACATCCTTATTTTATAGATGGGATGAACTATGGGCATAAGGAGTTATACCACTTTCTGAGGATACACATATGTTAAGTAGCAGAGAGAAGATTTGAAGCTGGGTCTTTAATTCTAACATTGTTCTTTCCACAGGACCTCTTAACTTTGTTAAGTTTTAAAGGGTTAACTCCCTCAACTCATATTTCAATATTTAGTTAGTCTTCATAACCTTCATTATTTCATACTTAAAATATGTCCCTACTCAGCTTCATCTTTTTAGCCTCCCCTAATATAGAAAATCCTGCATTTATTTCTCTGATAAATCTAGTCACTCTCCTCTGTACTTTATCATTCTTGAGCTATGATAGCTAAAAAACTCACATAGTGCGGGCCCACTGAAATTTAATGAACTCAAGGAAGAAATGGGGCTTTTCCTTGAATTATTTCGATTGTTTGAAATTACTGGACAAAAATCCAGTAAACTCACCAGTACAATCTTCTACTTTACCTGTTTAAAGAAAACCTGAGGGCATATCAATGAAGAATCACGAAATGGAGATAATTTGGGACGCAAACCTTCCTTTTTAACATCAGCATGTGTTCCAAAATTTAATATTTTCTGAAATAATGACTTCCTCTTCACATTTCATTTTTCCTTTGTATATGTGCAATGACAGACAACATGTCATAGCTAAGAGAAAGCTGTTCTCTAAGTGAGGAATGCCTGGGGTCAAGCATCATGTCTGACAGATACTGGATGATCCCAGACAAGTAACTTTACCTCTTAGTGTCAAGGACTGGACCTGTGATCTCATAATCTCATTGGTATAGGGAACTCCCAGGTTAGGAAAATTTTGCTGCCAATGTTTCCCCTTTTTAATGCCAAAATTCTCTCATTAATATCACATGACTGAGAATTTTGGAGCACCAACTTAAAAATAATTAAAATAGAAAGAGGTAGCCTGGCATGTTACAAAGAGCACATTGGCTCTGGAGGTTGAGCATCTCAGTTCTAATAACACACTTGACCTTTGTGTCTTTGGCAATACCACAACCTCTCTAGTCCTTAATTTCCTTACCTGTAAAATAAAAGGGGTTGGACTAGATGAACTCTGAGATCCATTCCAGATATATATTTATTATTCTGAGGGGTTGGGGAGAATGGTGTGGTAAGTGTATGTAAAGGTATAGCACATTACTACTATTGCTATTGCTGCTACTACTACTATTATTATCACCACCATTACTACTACAGCTACCACTACCCCTACATCTTCACTATCACCACCACCACCATCATTGATTTTTAAGGAACTTAAAAAAAAGGAACTTTAAAGCTTATCTCATTTCACAATGAGAATAAGGGACATAAAGCAAAGGTATCAAACGCAAAGAAAATGTCACATTGTAGCTCCAAAACTCCTGAGTGTGACCCAAAGCAGAATAAAATATAATTGGGAAATATTTAACTAAATAAATAAAACAAATAGAACATAGATATGTTAATATGTAGTTCTCTAAGTCAATATGTAGCCTGTAGCTATTCTTATGTATGGATATTAATTCCTTTTTCTTTTGAGTTTAATATTACTGGCATAAAGAACATCCCTGAAAACATCAATTTTACATATGAGTCAGACCAAAATAACACTTTAACAAAGGAAAAAATCTAGATGATAGTTGCAAAAGTGGAATATTCTTTGTTAATGATTTTTATAAATGCTTCAGTTCCACATGTCATTTTGGTCATTTAAAGAAAGCTAAAGGACAGATCAAAATACACTTCCAGTGTGGACTTATTCTTTTTAACTGGAATTAGACATTTGGAACTGGTCTGTTTACATGGAAAATTTATCTCATTCAAATGCAGACAAAGGTATCCTCTACAAAGCATTTTAAATATCATAGAAAATCAAAACTACAGAAGAGATATTGTGGCTCCCATAAATCTTACATTTTTGAAATTATTTTTTCATTCAATAACTTAAAAAAATAAGGCTTATTGTGAATAATAACTTTTTCTTCTTCCTAGTGAAAAGAGGTACTAGTCATGATATCAAAGTCATGTGTATTCAAGCAAAGTAAAATGACAGCTTTAAGGAATTATTTAGATAATATGAATAAAATTAGTCTTTGACCTCATTTTAAAACATTAAACTAATTTTCTTATTTATAAACATTGTTTTACTATAACTGATAAATTATAAATTAATACAAAAGTAGACTTCCCTTCCCCAAAATTAAAAAAAAAATAGAGTGTATATCTGATAATAATTGTGATGGTGTTAAAATAGACTACTATGTTCCTTTATTTTAACAAAGTAATACCAACATCATCCATTATATTTAATTTTAGTTTTATTGCCATTTAAATTGTCTTCATTTATATAGTTGTAGCTAGTGTGTATTTGTTCTTTTGGCTTTCTTTTCTTCATTCTACATCACACTCTATAAGTCTTCCCATAGTTCTTTGAATTTGTCACATCCATAATTCCTTATTGTGTAATAATTTTCTATTACATTCATGTAGTGAAATTTATTCAGTCATTTCCCAATTATTGGGCATATAGTTCATTCCTAACATTTTGCTGATATAAATAATATTACTATGAAGATTTTGTATAGCTAAGACTTTTTATTTTTTCCCATCTATAAAATCCTTAAGCGTACAAATTTGACAGTCTTATTTCTTGGTAAAAAGTACATATAATTCTATAATTAAAAAAAATTACAAGTCAATATTGCTTTCTACATTAGCTGGTCCAATTCATAGTTCTACCTGCAATAAATTCAGGAACATACAGATAATTGAGGTACAAATATATATATATATATATATATATATATATATATATATATATATATATATATATATATATATATCCCTATTTATTTTTATAAATATTTTATTTTTTACTCTTTTAGTGTAAATAAAAAGCAAATAACTTGAAAATGTATTATCACTGAATAATTTTCTTTACATATAAATTAATGAGCTATAATGAATAATCTACTTATAGTGTGTCTATATATGTATTTATAAATACACATGTACACATACACACACACACACACATATATATATATATATATATACATACATACACAACCATGTCCACATATACACACATCTATATCTATCTATCTATCCAAATTTGTATACATGATGAGAAGGGGAACAATGGCTCTCCTAAACAGCTTAAAAATCCTATGGTGTGAACATTTCTCTTCCTCAATCTCGAAAACTCTGATCCTCTGTCTCAGAAACCAAAAAGATTCAAGAGAAATGAGAGAGGAATTGAGTTAAGCCAGAACCTCTGAGGATCATTTTAAAGGGAGCTATCCAGTGATACTGGTGTTATCCAGAGTAAATGATAGTCTTTTTCTGAACCTCTCAGATCCTTAGCTTTTGTTCTAACTTGACTTTTTACTGACTTTCTAGATTTCAATTACTATTGATGACAACAATTCATCCCAACATAGATCTGGACTGGATTTATCTGTACCCCTATAGTAGCCTGATATAGATTATCAACTGTACCTGCTGCCTGATTAGTCTAATGTCGGGAGCAGTAGCTTGGTTATAGACATATGGTTTGAAACTCAAGTAAGACTCCATAAGAAGAAAAAGCACATTGTTTTGTTTGTATTGTATTACCAACAAACAGCTGAATTGATCCATTAGTGATTCCAGTGAAATGTTGCTTGGCTCAACCTGCTATTTGATAAATTCTATTGATTCAATTCAAGAGCATTCATCATATAGCTGTTACAGACTACTATACCAAGTTCTTGTTATACAATACATTGCAGTATAATACACATATGCTTACAGTGAAAGAATACTGATTTAGGTACTTGGAGATATAAAAAGAAAATTAGATAAAGCATAATCCCTGCCCTCAAGGAACTAAAGATCTGGCAGGGCAATGTTGTTCAGTTGTTTCAGTCATATCCAACTCTCCGTGACCCCATTTGGGGCTTTCTTGGCAAAGATACTGTAGTGCTTTGAGATTTCCAGATCATTTTACAGATTAGGAATTGAGGTAAACAGGATTAAGTAATTTGCCCAGGGTCACAAACTAATAAGTGTCTGAGGATTGATTTGAACTTAGTTCTCCTTGACTCCAGTCCTAGTGCTTTATCTACTATGTCACCCAGCTGCCTAGCAGAGAGATAGTTTTATAATAAACAAGATCATATGATAAGTGCAAAAGCGATTTACAAAATTCACCTCTAAATGAGGTCTAAAATGTGGATACAAAATGGAGGTATCAAGGAAGGTTTCATAGAGGAGGTAGCAATTAAATTGGACTTTTAAGGATAGAAAGAAAGGCTGTAACTAAAGAGGAATGACTACCATGAATAAGGAACAAAATCTGAACAAAAACATGGAGGATAAGCAAACAATATGTCTGGAAGTCAGAGAACAGCCTACTTTGTCTTGGTTAAAACATTCTTTGAAATGAGAATATGAGCCAAGACTAGAAGAATAGGATGGCACAAGATTGTATGGACCTTGAATGTCAGGTAAGGTTGAATTGTATTTCTTGGAAATAGAAGGCTCAGCTGGTGAAGATTTTTGAACACAGGTATAGCATGACCAAATTATCAGTGTTGGATTTAGAATTAGGAAGGCCTGAGTTTTAATACTGACCCAGACACTTAGTAGTTATGTGATCCTGGGCAAGTGACATAACTTTTCTCACCTCCAGATTCCTCCTCTGTAAAATGAAGGGAAGGGAGGACAGCTAGGTGACACAGTGGATAAAGCACCAGCCCTGTATTCAGGAGTACCTGAGTTCAAAGCCGGCCTCAGACACTTGACACTTACTAGCTGTGTAACCCTGGGCAAGTCACTTAACCCTCATTGCTCCACAAAAAGAAAAATGGAGGGAAGGGGTAATAATAACATCTAATTCACAGCATTGTTGAGAGGATCATATGACCATGAAGACTGCTTTGCCTACAATAAAATATTATATATGTGTTAGTTCTTAATAATTATGACATAATTATTATAATCATTATATTAATAATATTATCATTCATATTAATGATACTAATAATAACAAAGATTATACTGGCAGACTTATTAAGGTTGTGCTGGAGAAAGAATGGAAATAGTATGACATCTGAAAATTCTATTTAAATAGTATAAGAGAGTTGTAATAAAGGTCTATATTGCAGTAGGTCAGCCATGGTTGAGGGTAGAGAGTAGGTTTAATGTGAATGAATGACCTAGAAAGATAACAGGATAGGTTGCGGCCAAAGAGTAGAGAGGAGAATAGCAAACAATGAGTATGATTACCCCCTCTTCCTGGCCCCATGACTTAAGGACAGAGGAAGGGGTGACCTTCAATGGAAAGGGCTTCAAGGTATGTGTCATCTTCAGGGGAAAGATTGTTTTTGTCAGGTTTAGGAGTTGGGAAGTATATTTGTTAAAAACAAAAAAAAAACCAAAACCAAAACAAAACAAACAAACAAACAAAACAAGCTTGAGTTTATAGGAAAGATGCAAGAACAGAGCAAGTAGCCAAAGGCGAATGTGGGTTAAGATGGCTGAACTAGGCCTGGAGAGGAATCAAACTACTTAGAATGAGAAAAGAGGGTACTGTAGGCAAATATATCTTTTGTTAATAAGGCACTGAGACTGAATGACTGTGATTTGAGAGCCAGTATGGTAAGAGATAGGTTGCTTCCTCAATGGATTAACTCAATCCAACGGGACTTCCAAATATTTGAAGTATTAATTTTTAGCCTCTGTCTCCACAAAATTACTTTACCTTTGTTCCCTGATTGAGGAAGCTGATGAGTATCTATCAACATAAATGGGCTGATCCTATCTAGGTGTGTGGTTGGTTGACAATATTTTTCTAGGATCATACCCAAAGTCTTTTTAGCATGCTTAAGACCTCCTGTAACTCATACTATACTTGTATAGCTGTTGTGTGTGTGTGTGTGTGTGTATGTGTGTGTGTGTGTGTGTGTGTGTTTAACCAAAAGTCATCTCCAAGCAATGACCAAATTTTTATGTAGGACTTTTTTGTAGGTTAGTTGTCATACCTGAAATAAATGTAAACACTAATGACCCCAATCCTAACCATCTGGTGGCAGCCACTAGCTGTGAATGCAAAATATTTAAAAGAAATTAGAAAGGCTTTCTAGGATTTTGCCCTGGTGCCTTAGTTCTCTTTAAGTAATAAAATAATTGCAATGTATAAAATATGGGCATTGTCCTGACAACTCTTCACCCCCAATGGTATTATAAGTGGAAGGAAGAACATTAATTAGTGAAATTGAATTTTACTACTTCCACTTTGTCTCCTATGCAAAAAAAGAAAAAAAAAGCTGAAGAAACCTTTTCATACATTGACAACAGCCTACTTTCACAATAATTTTCATCCAATGAAAATATGTAATAATAGCTAACACTGACATAATGCTTTAGGTTATGCAAAGGTTAATATATATGTATATATTTATTTACACATATTGCTTTATATATGCACAAACATACATATACATTAAAGATGCATATATACATAAATATATGTGTGTATGTGTAGATACACACATATAATGCTAGTATCCTCAGTTTACAAATGAAGACAGGTAAAGGGATATGCCCAGGGTTTCATAGCTGGTTGATATCTGAGGTCGAATTCAAACTCATGTTTTCCTGATTCCAACTCCAAAACTATCTATTATAGTAACATACTCACACATATGTATGCATGTATATATGTATAAGCACATATATACATGTAAACATATATAAACAATAGTAATATGTGTATGTATATATACCCATATGTAATTGCAATACACTAATATATGTTAGTATATAAAATAGTAATAGCATATATGTATATATGTGTGTATATATATATATAAAAACATATATAGAGCACCTATAGCCTCAAGAAAATTAAAGGATATTCCAAAACACATTAAAAATATGATTATCAAAAATAATTTGGAATCATAAATACTGCCTTTCCCAAGTTATTTGTAATCATTTCATATACTGTAATGCACATGAATTAGCATCCCCAAAAGTCTGACATATTTACTTCCATGTGGAGAATCAGTCTTTGGTTTATGACTATTGCTACTGTTCATAGACTTATCACTGTTGTTTTCTCTACATTGTCATCTCATGGAAAGTTAAAAAAAAATACAAAAAAGGAACAGGGAAGGCTACTTAATCTTTTCCTCAAATCTATGTGGTATTTTTTTGAGGGTTGGTTTTTCTTTTTTTCCCCTACTAATTAATAGCTTTAGCCATAGTAACTAGTAACTCTAGTAATTTTTTGTGGTCGGGAGGGGCAATTTAGTTTAGTAGAGGGAAGAAAGAATAGTCTATCTAAATTAGGTTTGGTCACCTAAGAGCGGGGTAGAAAGTGTGGCCTGGTCATGATGAGGGAATAAGTAGTCATATTGTACTGGCCTTGGGACTGAAGAGGATCATGAGTCTTAGGGATAGCTGGATAGATTACTGACAAGGGAAGGGAGCATGATATGGGATGTCAGCTACTTGACATCTTAGGAGAAAACCCTAGGTTTGCTGTCCTAGTTACAGTTCTGGTTGCATTACATTTGTTGAACTTGTGCCTATATGTGTATTATGTAATTCTGTGCACTTTGAGATTATGCATGGGAATAACCCTTTTATTTTGTTGCCATGGTGGTTTAAAAACAAAACGAAACAAAACAAAACAAAATTAATATAATTATAATGATGAATTAATATAATTATAATTATTAATAAATTATAATATTATTAATATAATTATAATGACTTTCATGTGCCTTCCTTTTTTGTAGAGTTGGGGTACTCTGGGCATAGAATATTACATAAGCTGTAGGATTCATTTGATAGGTGGGTTGGTTTTGCTGAACTGCCCTTTTTCATTTCCCTTTTCCTTTCATTTTTTTTAAGATACCTTGAAGGATAGGAGAGAAATAGTTATATATTTGGAAGGTGATTATATGTAAAAATAAAGAGACATCATTAAAAAAAATTTATAACAAGCACCAAATGTGGTGAAAAACAACCGTAATCCCTTTTACTTGGTTTCAGGTATGTGGATTGCTTGAGCTGGGAGTGCTAAGCTTCAGTGACCTAACTTGATTGGGTGTCTGCACTGACTCTAGCACCAAAATGGTGAGGCATTTGGGGCCGAGAGCCTCCAGGGTGTGGGAAGAAACAGGGACCATCCTAGGTTAGAAGAAGAGCAACTCAAAGTTCTCAGGGCAATAAAAAGTGGGATTGATGCCTTTAAATAGACTATATATATATATATATATGTGTGTGTGTGTGTGTGTGTATATGTATGTATGTACATACATATACATACATACATATACATACATATATATATATATATATATATATATATATATATATTTGGTGAGGCAACTGGGGGTAAGTGACTTGCCCAAGTTCACACAGCTAGTAAGTGTTAAGTGTCTGAGGCTGGATTTGAACTCAGGTCCTCCTGAATCCAGGGCTGGTGCTTTATCCACTGTGCCATCCAGCTGCCCCTAAATAGGCACTATATTTTAACCTGGTTGATATAGGAAGACCCAGTCTCAAAAAAAGAGTAGGGAAAGAAAGAAAAAGACAGGAAAAAAGTAATTAGCACTTTTCTAACTATCTTTGAGCTCTGACCAGGATCTGAAAATGTCTTAGTCTCAAAAGGTGTCCATAGTTTACACTGATACTTTGGGACTATATTTCAAAACCTGAGTAATTTGATTGCCTTGGGTTCTTCCTCCACCCATGAAGATGACATTTGCATAATTCCTTAGCAGTCTGAATGAGTATTTGTCTTCAGAAATCATTACCTAGTTGCCAGCCTTCACATGATGAGCATCTCTAAACTTAGGCTAATCCCCAGACAACAGATGTTTCAGGCTTGTATTCAGTCTTTATACCTTGATAGGTTCAACCACTCCTTACCCTCTGTTAGTATAGTTTTTTAAAATCTGGAATCACATCCACACCAGAATAAAACAGTGGAGTAAGACTTTAGAGAAATGTAAGTGTATACTCTTAAAAAAAATTCCCCACTTTATTATTCCTCAATCCCACCCTAACCCCCAGACCATTTTGACTATTCATCAAGTCACTTATATGACTTTATTGCTGAAGTCCTTATTTTGACTTTTCTAGTTTTATATGGTTTGTGGCAGATGATAATAAAGCTATTTAATAAGTTGAATGATACACTTGTGGAATGTTCAAGTTTCATAGACAGATAGATAGAAAGATAGATGAATAGATAGATAAAAAGGCAGAGGTAAATACATAATAAATACAAATACAGATATATAGAATACATACACATATGCATACATAGATGTATATATGCACACATGCATGTATATGTGTATCTATACATATATTTGTCTATATGTATGCACACATACATATTCATATACACATATGCTAGGTGGCAGTAGATAGAGTGCCAGGCCCAGAGTCAGGAAGACTCATCTTCATGAGTTCAAATCAGACAATTGGTGCTAGTTAGTGCAGACACCCAATCAACTTAGGTCACTGAAGCTTAGAACTCCCCAGCTCAAATAATCCACATACCTGAACTGGAGTAAAAGAGATTACAGACATAGGGAGAGAAGTAGAGGGAGAGTAGAAAGACAGAGATAGATAATAGATGGATGATGGATAGATGGGTGGAGGGATGGGTGGATGGATGGATGGATGGATGGATGGATGGATGGATGGATGGATGGATGGATGGATGGATGCATGGATAGATGGATGCATGGATAGATGGATGGATGGATGGATAGATGGATGCATGGATAGATGGATGGATGGATGAAGTATATATTCAATTCTTGTTGTGGCCCAGGCATTGTACTAAATGCTGGAGGTCCAATATAATTAAAAATCAAGACAGTATCTACCCTCAAAGAGCTTGAATTCTAATGAAAGAAGGCAACACAAAAAGGGGGCCAATATTAGAGTGAACCAGTTCCCTCTTTCCACTGCCATAATGTTGGGGAATGGGAAAATATTCTCAAATCTACACTTACTATTTAATATTTAAATTCCTTGAAAAGCAATTCTGTTAAATGACAGTATTTAGGGAAACCTCTGCATTCAGCCTTAGGATTACCTCCCCTTTCCCTTCCCCCCATCTTCTTTTCTCTGAACTGATGTCTCTTGCAGAAGAACCAAATTAAAAAGTTACTTTTCAGTGCCTTAGGAATAGGGCAACTTGAAAATAAATCTTCACAGGGCTCCTGGCTGCAGATTTAATGTGGTAATACCTCAAAGTGTGCCTGCCTGTTTTGAATACACACTTATAATACATTCAAATCCATGCTCATTTCATCTCTGTGGCACACACCCACTTTGAGTCAGAATGTCATTTGCTAGCTTGTAGTGTGTGTGTGTGTCTGTGTGTCTGTGTGTGTGTGTGTTTGTTGGGGGAAAGTGGGGGATGTTGGAGGGTAGTGGTTATTAAAGCTGTCAAAGGAGCTAAGATCCAGTTACATCTGGCTAAACACAGGACAGTGCTACAATTGCTGAGGGAACAATCCTCCATCAAAAGGCTTTCAGTATTTCTGTGAAGCCCCACCTGCCAAGACTAGGAATGTAATACTAAATAATTTGTAAAGCACTCTATCTCTGCTGGACTCAATCTTGGCTCCTTTGAAAGGGGAGTAGTAATAAGGGGTGGCTGTATATTAGGAGAAGGGGCAGGGGAGCCCGTGATGACCCCAACAGAAAATCCAGCCATAGGTAAGAAACACTGATGCCATAAATTTCCAAGTAAAGCATTATTAAAAATTTCCAGTTCTATAAATGCTGCCATTAATCACTCCCAAATTAACCTTATGCAAGTTAAATTATTACGAGTTCCTGTGTAAATTAAATAGTTATTAGTTCCAGGCCTTTTCTTCTTGGTACAGGCAGCCACAGTCCGAGAAGCAAGGGATAGGGAAACCTACTGGTTTCAATTTAAAAAGGAGAATTTGAAGGGGGGGGATTTTTCCTTGATTACAAGAGCAAAACCACTTCACAGTATAATATCATAATAATTGTAGCCATATATCATACCATGTCATAACTCCAGGACAAAGCTAAGCTGGCTTTCATATGCAGCAGCCAAGAAAGTAAGGGAAAGAATCAGTGAGGTAATGGATTTTTTTCCCCTTATTCCACTAGAGAGCAGTATTCTTTTGTACAAATCAGGTAAGTTCTTATCAGCAAAAGAACCTGAGAGAAAATCCCTTGAAAAATGAGGTATATGCAGAAAATAAGATTCTCCCTCATGGTAGAAGCAGATATTTGGAATTTTGAAAAGCCAAATATTCACACACACACACACACACATACACATGCTCACATACACACATACATCTACATATATGTACACATAATACAAATTTGTGGACACACATACATAAATATACACATAATATATAATGCATCTGCATGTGTGTATATACATAAATACATTATACATATCACAATATATAATGTGTATGTGCATATATATGTGTATATGTATTACACAGATGTATGTGTTTTGCATGTATGATATGTATCACTTACAGATATGCATGTATAATGCATCTATACATATATATTTCAGAAAAGTTCTCACTTATTACAGCTTTCTGGTACTTGATGCTATTTTTTTCTTCATACAGAAAAACACATAGAATATTAAAAGGCACAGCCTCTCTTAAGACAATGAACCTTCAGAGAAGATAATAATTTCCTGCCTGAACATCTGCCAGTACTCAGTAGTTAGCAGTCCTTAGAGTTTAGACCAGAGTTTACAAACCAACAGATTAAAAACAAAATGACTTGAGGGTAGGGTTGGTAGCAGGATGAGAGATAGGAGAGGTACCCCTCTGTCAAATTGGGGGGAAAAGTGAATTTTTTTGATGTTTGAGACTTGTATTGGATCCTAAGCTGTCCATTACTTTATTGTTATTGCTGGCAGAAGTGGGGCTTTGTCTGATAGAAATTTCTCCCAAAGGATCATGGGAAAACATCCCTACCCCACAACCTTTTAATCCCCAAATGAGTAATAACTTCTTGTCAGACATGTTGACACTGAAAAACCCCAGCTCCCAGCACCTGAGAGTTACCAACAATTCACATTCTGTAAATGTGTTTCTAGTCCTTCTCTTTCAATCATAAGCAAACAAAAAATAAAAAATGATGAGTGTGTGTGTGTGTTTGGGTGTAGAGCTGTCTTGGTTATCTGATTAAAATAAAAGTCCTTTGTAATTCAACAGATTCTGCCAAGGAGGAAATGGGCATACTTGCCAAACAACTCAGCGTAATAGAGAGCCTTTTCAGTTTTAAAAACAAAAATACAATACTCTTTCTAGGTGCTAGTCAGTGACACCTGAGGAGTGCTTTCCTACTAAATTCAGTACCAGTTCTATCCAAGTTGCTTTTGGCTTTGTTTTATTTTATGGTTACTGCACAGTGCTTTACTGTTTCTCTTTGCTATAGACCCAGGACTGTAATTGGATGTGAGAAATGTTATGGGAAAAAGAATAAGTGGAAAAAAAATCTAAGGCTAGACTATTAACAACAGGAAATGTACTTCAATGTACTCAGCTCATTAATTCACAGAAAAACTAAAGAGCACATGTGGTGTCAAGTTTGACACCAGGAGATCCTGGGTTTTTATTGGGACTTGGGGATGTTCACTCCATTTCTTGACCCAGTGATTGTGAATAAGCAGGTAAATTCTTTTTCCCTTGACTCTCAATCTGGACATTTTACATAGGTATAAATCCAACTTTCTTCGTAAGGAATTATCAAGTCTGTCTAGATAAATTTCTCCCTGAACTAAGCAAGGGGTGTGAACTAATAGAAAGTCACCATGGGAGACTGAATAGAAGCATACCCTTGGAGTTAAGAAAAGCTATGAAAGAGTACTGGATTTGGAATCAGAAGATGAGTTCAAATCTTGTCTTTGCCATTTCCTACTTGGGTCACTTTGGGCAAGTTGCTTTACTATTTTGTGCCTCTGTAAAATGAGGGGATTAGACTAAGTGGCCTCTCAGATCCCTTTCAGCACTAAATCTGTGATCTTATCATCCTCCAAGAATTTTGTCATCTGATGTAGAAAAGACAACAGGAAACTCATTTCTAAGTTTAACATGACTGGGGTTCTATACCCTCCCTTTCATTCAATTTGAAATTAGGGGGCAGTTAGGTGGCGCAGTGGATAAAGCACTGGCCCTGGATTCAGGAGTACCTGAGTTCAAATCCGACCTCAGACACTTGACACTAGCTGTGTGACCCTGGGCAAGTCACTTAACCCCCATTGCCCTGCAAAACAAAACCAAAAAGAAAAAAACCTGAAATCAATTGAGTTCTGGGGTAGTTTAGTGTAGAATGAGTGCAGCTGTGCTACTTTTTTCTCACACATGCAACCATTGATATAATTTTCCAGGGTTTGGATATTTAAACCTCACCAGAACATAAAACACATTTCAGAACTGCTATTTAGATATTTTACATTTGACCTCAGCTTCTTACTGTCCCAAAACTCCTATTCCATCTTTGCTGGTAAAACAGCTGGGGTAATTTTCTTCTTGGTGGCTGTCCTCTGCTAGGGTGCTGAAGTAGTTGCCAGGGACTCTTTCCTTGCCACCATTGTGCTCTAACCATAAGGGACCCTGAACCTCTGAAACTATTGAATAAAAGAGGTCACCTTCAAACTTGGGCATATCAATCTTATAACAGATATTCATTTGCCTGAGATCAAGAATGAACAAATACAAAAGAAGTAGGCCAAACCCATATTCAGGCTTATATAGGGAGAGCATGTTCATTACATGCCATATGCTTATGGACACATGAAGGCCAGGGTTCATGTTGAAACAAGCTTCCTCTTCCCTTACCCATCTCTTGAAACAGGACTCAAAAATGTTCTGGCATGACTGACTCAGAGCAGGACAGGAAGAAAGAGACTTAGAAGACAAAAAACTTCCTTTTATATGTACTCAGTCATAAGCTTATTTTACTTATAGCCAATAAGAACTCAGTTGTCTTGAAGTGCAAAACCTGTAGCCTTGATTCATACATGGTGAGAAAGAGTCCCTAAAAGTCCCACATATTCAAAGGAAATCAGGAATGGCAACTCTGAGCAGGTTCCATGGGATGGCCCTTTATGTAGTCCAATTCATTGTTTCCTCATAATCATAGATTAATATGTAGGACTTACTAAACATGTGCACATACTTGTTTATCAAAGGACAACGAATGACTGTGAGGATTGTTAAAATTATTTCAGTGACTGGAAATAGGATGGAAATGTTAAGTAGCATGATTCTATAGAGTATTTTAAAATATGCTAAGAATTTTAAAAGGACTTTTTGGAATAGTGTAATTAGGTAAAATGTTAAGTCTCTGAGACAATTTTTACTAAACTCTATCTTTGTCCCTCTGTCTCTGTCTGTCTCTGTCCCTTTATCCTTGTCTCTCTGTCTGTTTCTCTCTCTGTCTGTTTCTCTCTCTGTCTCTCTTTCTCTCTCTCTGATTCTCTGTCTCTCTCTTTGTCTCTCTCTGTTTCTATCTGTCTCTCTGTCTCTTTGTGTGTGTGTGTGTGTGTGTGTGTGTGTGTGTGTGTGTGTATCTCTTTCCCCTTCTCTGTTTGGCTGGGGTTAAAATTGGAATCACTGCAAGATCCCTGGAATGAGTGATCACATTCTATTTCCATTCAGGATTAAGAGAAAAATCTTGGCTACCTCACAAATAAAGCCTGTTCTCTGAGCTCTTCCAGGCTAATTTTGAGAACTCCAGAGATTTAAAAGGTTTTGGGGGAAAATGTTTCTAAATTGGGAATATAAATTCCAAATAGTTCACTGTTTGTCTCATCCATAATTTTGATTCTATTAACTGTGACAAAAAGCATTCTGCTAGATGAAAATGAGGCAATTAAATCTTGATATGGACAGAACAGTAATACCCAAGGAGCTGATATATAGTCCCATCACCATTATACTTACACATGAAGTCTAAAGCATTTGCCTCTGTTGTATAGAAGTTAGAAAGAACCTTATCTAATAGGTAAGGTCACAAAGTCTGCTTTTTTTCATGTCAGAGTCCTGACCTTGTCTTCATGAATTAAAGTTTCCCACATGTTGTATGTAGGCCTCCTCTTATACTGAGTTATATGTGAATGGAGTTAGGCAAACCAGCTCTCTGAGAACCATGGGTTAGCTCAGCTTAACCTTTTGCCCAACTAAACTACTTTTGCTTGCCAATGGTTTGAGTCCCTATCCAAAAGGACTAGAGTGTCATAAACTGGATGGAATGGATTTCTTCAGCTTACCCACCAGGGTAGTAAAAATGTAAACTGCCCGTCCAAATATACACAATAAATTTCCATTGCTTTAAGGGTAAAATAAAAACATTTCCTCTTCTATTCTGGATCGCAAACTTGACCTCTTTCTTTCTTTCTTTTTTTTTTTTTAATGTGCTAACTCTCAAGGTCATTGCTTTACAAAGGAGTCTGAGTAATGTCTAATAAGGATTCTTCCTGGGAATATTCAAGTTTCTTCCCTACCTTCTCACCTTGCCTCCACTCCTTTATACCTACCACCCTACAATCCTATTTTCACTAATACAAATTGGACTATTATTTAATTGTTTTTGTCTTTAGTTTAAAAGGCACGCACACACACACAGAGCACATTTTGGATCCCATTCATGCTGAAAAATTACTAGTAACTTGAGAGATCTGCAAGTAATTTTGCAAAAATGTTTAGCTAGTTTTGCCAAGGCTGTCTGACCCGGGGGGCTTTGACTCACTGATGTAAGTTTGAAGAGTCTATGGCCCAGCCTGATCAGGACCAGCTGTGAATGTTCTGGTTGTGCACATCAGATGTTAAATGAAGGAGAAAGGGTTGAATACTCCAAAGCAGGCTCCGAAGTTTGTGAGATAGGGAAGAAATAGGGCTACAGCTAAAAGTGAGGCATGTCTTTCAATCCTGCTAAGCTCCCTTTTGCTCAGTTAAGCTTTTTGACTACACCCTGGTGTCATTTTAAAATCCCACTCACTCTGATATTGCTCAAGCCAGAGGGATGGTGTCTACAGCACTGGATAAGCATAAATCTTTCATAATAAGGTTTATTTAATAAAGTTTGGTGTGTTGGCATAAGTGTATGTATAGGCATCTTCATGAAGCACTGATAAAATGCACATGATGAAGATATTGCTTGCCCATCTCAATTCAAACGCGAGCCAAATAAATTTTGTTTGTTGACTAACTAGGACCCATGGTACTACCCTTATTTCTGAGCAGATGATATGGGTATCTTTTTCATATCAGTCAACCCTCTACTGCAAGTTGGCCAAGAAAGTTCATTGACGCAATGTATTCATGATGCAGGTGACTATTGGTGTTCCCAGGACCAACCACACATTTAGAACTTACCACATTTAAAGTCTTCCATGGTGAAAGAACCAGCATGGTAGGAAGACCAAAACAGTAAAAGATGTCCAATAAAATCTATTTAGAATAATGGAGTTCTCTTTCCTGAAAATAATTACTCCATTGAGATGAAATAATCAGGTCAGGTTGATAATATCATCTATTGAGTCATTATTAGTGAATTTAAAAAAAAATAATACATGGCATCTGTTGTACCAAAACCTAAATCATAGAATCTTATCTGAAGAGAATCTTGATGATAATTTAGCTCATGTACTAGGTGGTACAGTGTATAGAACATTGAACCTGGAGTCATGAAGACCTAAGGTCTAGTCTCAGACACTACCTAACTGAGCAAAACTTGGCATGCAGTTTCTTTGTCAGTGTGTCTGCCTCAGTTTCTTCATCTCTAAATTAAGGATCATCATATTACCTATCCTCCAGAGTTGTTATGAGGATCAAATAAGACATTTGTAATATTCTTTGAAAACCTTAGAGCATCATAAAAAGACTAGAGGCATAAATACTATCTACTCAGAACCCTCATACAGATGAGAAATTTGAGGCTTAAAGAAAATATGAGACTTGTTTATGACCACATTTAGTGATGGCACTTTGACCAGGACCCCAATCTTCTACCTCCCCTAATGACAAAATACGTCTCATTTCTGTTCCATAATACCTCTCATTTAGCAGATGACTTTGATCCCTGATACATTGTCACTCAGCCTCTTCATGAGCACTTTCAGTGGCAAAGGAGCTCAATATGGTATAACTAGAAGTACTAATATGAAACCAGTAACAAGTAAATCACTGGACAGCTCTTATTGTCAAAAAGATATAAAACCTGATACCTTGTAAATTTAACCTAGTGATGCTAATTCTATTTTAACCTTTCCTAATAAAACAGAGGTGGATTCCTCATAAAAGAAATGTTGCCACAACATTTTGATAACCTTTCCTAGTCACTTTTCCATGAGCAGCAATTATGTAGGATAAAATGTTCTGTATTTATAGAGAAAGGAACTAGACTAGAAATAATACTTTATTAGCTTTATGAACATTGGGCAAAATGGTCTCTGGGCCTCAGTTTCCTCATCTTTAAAATGGGAATGAAAGGACTCAACTTATTTTCCCCTTGGGATCATTCTGAGTTTCTAATGAAACAATGTAGGGAAAAATTATTTTACGAGTGGTAAGACTCTATCCACATTTAAAGTATTTGTTTTATCATTCTATGAAGACTCTATAACTTGTCAATGATCCTCTTAAAATGTTAGAAAAGGACTTAAATTCAATCTTCTGCAATGTCTTGTGATAAGCATATAGTGTGGTGTAAATATTGTTATTTCTACATATCTGAAATCTAAACTGTAAATGTAGTCTCAGGTGGTATTAGCTTTTCTAGGCAGGTACATCATACTTTGACTCACATTAAGTTTTAAATCAATTAAAACATCCTATGTTTCATACAAACTGCTATCAAGTGAGGCTTTTTTTTTTTAATTCTCTACTTACATTATTTTAAAAAGTATGAATGGAGGACTTTAATTTTTCCCAGTTAAATTTCAGCTGGTTGGTGTTGACTCAGTCTTTCAAACTACTGGGCTCATTTTGAATCTTAAGTCTATCAATGATAATTGAGCTATCCCTCCCAACTTTACATCATCTGAAAATTTGGCCATCATTTCTTCAGTGTATTCATAAGGCAGCTAAGTGTTTCAATGGACAGAGTGCTAGGCCTGGAGTAAGAAATACTTGAGTACAAACTATCCTCAGATACTTTTTAGCTGAGAGACCCTGGACAAGTCACTTAATCACTCTTTTCATCAGTTTCCACAACTACAAAATGAGGACAATAACCTGTCTGTCAGAGTTGTTGTGAAGATTAAATGTTTATATTTATAAAGCACTTAATATTGTACCTAGTGTGTAGTAAGTGCTTACTAAATGCATATTCCCTTCCTTTTCCCTTATCCCCCTTCCCAACATCCAAATACTTCATAAATGTCAATAAGAAAAATGACAAGAGCTGAACTCTGTATAATTCCTTTAGAAATCTCTCTCTAAGGACTTCCAGGGATGGAGCCAACAATGGTGGAGTAGAGAAAGCACACAGATGAGCTCTTCCAACACTCCCCTTCAAACAATTTTAAAACAATGCCTCAAGGGCAGGTAGGTGGCACAGTGGATAAAGAACCAGCCCTGGTTTCAGGAGAACCTGAGTTCAAATCCAACCTCAAACATTTGACAATTATTAGCTGTGTGACCCTGGGCAAGTCACTTAACCCTCATTTCCCCACAAAACAAAAACAACAAAATAATGCCTCAAATTGAATTCTGAAGTGGAAGAACCAATAAAAGGTCAGAATGAGACATTCCAGTTGAAGACAACTTATCAAGAAAGGAAGAGTTTTGTGATAAGAGTTTTGTGGAAGTTGACCTAGGGCCCACAAAGGTGAAAAACCAGTGGAGGGACTATGTAGCAGCAACAGAAGCAACAGGAGCTTTGGGAGCTCTCAAGCCAGAGATGATAAATGGACCTGGCAACTGTGTAGAAAGAGATCATGGGGAACCCCTATGCTGGCACTGAATGCATTATGAGATGCTATTTGGCAAAACCATTGCTCATGCCAACTTCTGGATCATAGTTCAAGGGTAGAGAGTAGTATTTTTTTGTCAAGAATGAGGGGAAGCCCTGAGGAAAAATGTGACTTTTGGTCACAAGAGAACAGGGACACTAAGGAATAGTATAGATCACAATCCCAAGGGATCAGGGACCCTTCCTAGGTAAGGACCATAGTGAACACCAGGAAAGTGGTGACTACACCACTCCCCAGATCACATCTTGGAAACACTGAAAACTTTCAAATCACCAGAATTAGCCCTGAAAACATAAGTGTGAAAAAACCTGAATTTTGAGACAAGTGACTCCTCCCCTCCCCCAAGCAGGAACAAAACCCAACTTTAACATCAAATTCAAAATCAAGAAATAGCATGGGAAAAATGAACAAACAAAAAAACCTGATTGTAAAATGCTGCTATGCTGATGGAAGATCAAGACATAAACTCAGAAGACAATAAAGTCAAAGAAAAATTGAACAAAAGTCCAACAAGAATTTCTGGAATGGCAGCAGCTAAGAAGTGCAGTGGATAAAGCACTGACCCTGAATTCAGAAGGACCTGAGTTCAAATCCAGCCTCAGACACTTGACACTTACTAGCTTTGTGACCGTGGGCTAGTCACTTAACCGTCATTGCCTGGCAAAAAAACAAACAAAACAAACAAACAAAAAAAAAAGAATTCCTGGAAGAAACTAAACAATTGCTTTTCAAAATGAAATAAGATTAGTAGAAAAAATTAGGTAAAGAAATAAGAGAAAAGAAAGAAAATTATGAAAAGAATTAATAACTTGGTAAAAGAAGAAAATAACACTTTAAAAATGGAACTGACTAAATGAAAAACTAGATGCAAAACTTCACTGATGAAAATAACTTTAAAAAACAGAATAGGACAAATGAGGTGCATAGAGAAACGATTCAAAAGGTCACTGAAGAAAATTATTCCTTAAAATTTAGAACTGAGCAAATGGAAACTAATTATTACATAAGACTTAAAAGACAATAAATCAAATTAAAAAGATTGAAAAAAATAGAAGACAAATATGAAATATCTCTTTGGAAAAACAACTGACCTTGAAAATAGATCAGGGAGAAATAATTTAGGGATTATTAGACTACTTGAAAATTATGATCAAAGCAAGAGCCTAGACATATATTTCAAGAAATTATCAAGGAAATATGTGTTAATATATCAGAGGGTGAAATAGAAATTAAAAGAATACACTGATCAGTACCTGAAAGAGATCCCAGAATGAAACCTTCCAGGAATATCATAGCCATATTCCAGAGTTTCAAGTTAAAGAGAAAATACTGCAAGCAGTCAGAAAGAAATCATTAAAATACTATGAAGTCACAGTCAGAATCATATAAGATTTAGCAGATACCACATTAAAGGAACAGAAGGCCTGAAATGTGGTATTCTAGAATGCAAAAGGGCTGGGACAACAATCAAGAATAATTTACCCAACAAAACTAGGTACAATCCTTCAAGGTAAAAATGAATATTTAATGATATAAGAACTTTTATTGTTCCTGATGAAAAGACAAGCACTAAATAAAAAATATTACTATCAAATACAAGACTCAAAAGAAGAAGAAAAAAACATGAGAGCAAAAACAAAGGACTTAATAAACTGTTTATATTTCTAAATTGGAAAAGATATGTATGCTTTCTAAGAATTTTGTGATTATTTGGGCAGTTAAAAGGATTCTTCATAGAAAGAGTGCATGGGAGTGAGTTTAATAGATTGGAATGGTGTAAAAATGAATAGGTGAGAAAGAGGAATGCAATGGGAGAACAGGAAGGGGAAAGTAAGAAGAGTAAATTATCTCACATAAAAGAGGTACACAGGAAGAGTGTTACAGTAGAGGGGAAATGAAGGGGAGGGCACTACTTAAACCTCATTCACATATAAAATGTTTCAAAGAGAGAAATACACACAAACACACAGACACACATACACAAACACATACAAACCTGGTAATAGACATCTAGCTTACCCAACAGGGAAGTAAGAGGGGAGGGACGCAAAAGAGTAAGTGGTGCTAATAAAAGAAAGGTCAGATTTTTTTAAAAAAGGTTGTTATTAGAAGCAAAACAGATGTTAGAGGAGGTGCAGCATGAAAGGAGAGAGAAGGAACATGGAAGAAAATATGATCGAGGAAAATTAATTGTAATTATAACTATGAATCTAAATGGGATGAACGTACCCACAAAACAGAAGTAGTTAGCAGAATGGATTACAAAACAGAATCCAACAACATATTGTTTATAAGAAACACACTTGCTTCAGCTAAAGTTATAAAGGCATGAGTAGCAATCATGATCTCAGACAAACCAAAAGCAAAAATAGAATTAATGAAAGGGGGATAAGCAGGAAACTACAGCTTGCTAAAAGGTGCCATATACAGTGAAGTAATATAAGTGCTAAACATGTATGTACTTAATGTATAACATCTAAATTCATAAAGGATAAGTGAATTAAAGGAGGAAATGGTAAAACTGCACTAGTAAAAGACCTCAGCTTTTCCTTCTAACAGTTAGATAAGTCTAACTCTAAAGTAAATAATAAATAAGAAGATGAATAGAATTTTTGAAAAATAAAATTCTATAGACCTCTCAAGAACATTGAATGGGGATAGAAAGTAATATACCTTTTTCTCAGCTCTACATTAAGTCTTCAGAAAAATCAAATGTGTTGGGGCATAAAAACCTCACAATATAATTAAGAAAAAGCAGAACTATTAAATGCAACCTCTGCAGACCATAATGCCATCACAATTACATTCAGTAAAGGACCAGGGAAACATATATTTAAAATTAATTGAAAACTGAATAATCTAACTGGAAGAGTGAATAGGTCAAAGAACAAATCATATAAGTAATCAATAATTTAATTAAAGAGAATGACAATGAGCCAGGATTCAAAACTTTTGAAATGCAGTCAAAAGTCATACTTAGGGGAAAACTTATATATCTAAATGTGCACATCAAAGAGAGAGGGGAGAAGCAGTTTGATAATTTGTGTATACAACTAAGAAAACTAGAAGAATGAATTACAATTTTCCAATTAAATACCACAATAGAAATCCTAAAAATCAAAGGATAGATTAACAAAATTGAAAGTAAAACAAACAATAACAAAAAAAAATCATTGATGTATAAATAAAACAAGGAAGTGGTTTCATGGGAGAAAATAATAAAATAAACTATTGGTAAATTTGATTTTAAAAAAGAAGAAATCTAAGTTAATGGTAGCTAAAATGAAAAGGGTAAATGCATTACCAATAAAGAGGAAATTAAAGCAATAATTAGGAATGATTTTGCCCAATTATATACCAGAAAAACTTCAATATTATGAAAACTGTCATCATAATTGACCATACCAATAATGAAAATAATAAAAATCATGCAGAAAATAGTTCCATTTTAACAAAATATAAGACCTGTTCCTATTAAAAAATATTAGAAAACAGGAATGAATCCTTTCTTTCTTTCTTTCTTTTTTTTGTGGGCCAATGAGGGTTAAGTGACTTGCCCAAGGCCACACAGCTAGTAATTATCAAGGATCTTAGGTCGGATTTAAACTCAGGTCCTCCTGAATCCAGGGCCAGTGCTTTATCCACTCTATCACCTAGCTGCCCCTTGAATGCTTTTTTTTTTTTTTTTGGTGAGGCAATTGGGGTTAAGTGACTTGTCCAGTGTCAAACAGCTAGTTAGTGTCAAGTGTCTGAGGCTGGATTTGAACTCAGGTCCTGCTGACTCCAGGGCTGGTCCTCTATCCAATGTGCCACCTAGCTGCCCCTGAATCCTTTCTTAAAATGCTAAGTAGTATCTATCCAAAACCAAGAGGAAGCATTATCTGTAATGGGGAAGTTTTCCCAATATGATCAGGGGTGAAGCAAGAATGTCCATTATCACTACTATTATTCAATATTATACTAGAAATGCTGGCAATAGCAAGAAAAACAAGAAAAAAATTGAAAGAATAAAAACAGGCAACGAGGAAACAAAACTGCCACTCTTTGTAGTTGATATGATATTATTCTTAGAGAACTCTAGAGAATCGACCATAAAAACTAGTTAAAACAATTACCATCAACAAAATTTCAGGATAATAAATAAACCAACATATATCATGAACATTTCCTTATACTACCAACAAAACCCAGCAAAAATAGATAGAAAGAGAAATTCCATTTAAAATAACTCTAGACAACATAAAATATTTGGGAATCTACCTATCAAACCTACAGACTATATGAACACAATTGTAAAACATTTCATACAAATCCAGACAAATCTAAACAATTGGAGAAAAAGAAATTGCTCATGGGTAAGCCAATATAAAAATGAAAAGTCTACTGAATTTGATTTATTATTTTGGTGCCATACCAATCAGCCTACCAAAGAATTATCTGGTACAACAAGAAAAAAAAAAGTAAAATTCATCTAGAAAAATAGAAGCTTAATAATATCAAGGGAATCAATGAAAATAAAATGTAATAGAAGGTAGTTTAGCAGTACCAGATTTCAAACTATATTATAAACCAGTAATCATCTATTTAATATGTTCTTGGCTAAGAAACAGATTGGTGGATTAGTGGAATAGATTAGATACCCAATACACAGTAGTTAAATGACCATAGTAATTTAGTGATTGATAAATGCAAAGATTCAAGCTTTTAAGGTAGAAGTCACTATTTGACCAAAAATTGCTGGAAAACTGTAGAAGAAACTAGGAATATATAAGAAACTAAGCATAGACCAACATCTCCTACCACATGCCAAAATAAGTTCAAAATGAATAAATTATTTAGACATAAAAGTTAATACCATAAGTATATTAGAGAGTATGGGGAAATGTACCTGTCAGATCTATGGATAAAGGAATAATTTATGACTATATAAAAGATAAAGATGATCCCAAGAAATAAAACGGATACTTCTGATTGCATAAAATTAAAATATTTTGTACACACACACAAACACATAGACACACACACACACACACACACACAGAGAAGCCAATGCTGCCAAAACTAGAAGGAAAGCTGAAAATGTGAAAAAATGAAGTAAATTTCCCTGCTAAAAGCTTCATTTTCAAATATACAGGGAACTGAGTCAAATGTATATTAAAAAACACAAGAACTATCCCCTAGTTGATAAATTGCCAAAGGATATGAAGTTTTCGGAAGAAGAAATCAAAGTTATCTGTAAACATAGACAAAAATGACCTAAAGCAGTACTGATAAGTGATAAACAAATTAAAATAACTCTGAGATACCACCTTATACCTATCAGATTGACTAACATGATAGAAAAGGAACATGGAAAAATTTGGAAAATAGGTGGAAAAAACTGGGATACTAATGCACTACTGGCAGAGCTTTAAATTGTTCTAACCATTCTAAAGAGCAATTTAGAACTATACCCAAGGGACTATAAAACTGTGCCCACCTCCTGACTCAGCAATATCAATGCTAGGTCTGTATCCCAAAGAGATCAAAGAAAATGGAAAAGGACATATTTGGGTTTTTTTTGTTTGTTTGTTTGTTTTACAGGGCAATGAGGGTTAAGTGACTTGCCCAGGGTCACACAGCTAGTGTTAAGTGTCTGAGGCTGGATTTGAACTCAGGTGCTTCTGAATCCAGGGCCAGTGCTTTATCCACTGTGCCACCCAGCTGCTCAAAGGACATATTTGTACAAAAAATACTTACAACAGCTTTTTTGTGGTGGGAAAGAATTGGAAATTGAGGGAATATCCATAAATTGATGAATGGCTGAACAAGTTGCAATATATGAGTGAAATGGAATAACATTGTGTTATGAGAAATAATGAGCAGGATGGCTATGGAAAATTCTCACAAATCTTATATGAACTGAGGCAAAGTGAAATGAGAAGAACCAGGAGAGCATTGTACACAGTAATAGCAATGTTGTATGATGATCAACTGTAAAAGACATGGCTACTATGATTAAGAGAATAATCCAAGATAATTCCAAAGTATGCATGATTAAAAATGCTATCCTCCTTCAGAAAGAGAATTGATGAACTTTGAATACCAATTGAAACGTTTTTAAACTTTTATTTTTCTCCTTTTTTTTGGTCTATTTTCTTTTGCAATATGGAAAATATGGAAATATGTTTTTTGTGACTTCACATGTATAATAGATATCTGTTACTTGCCTTCTCAAGGAGGAGGAGATCTAGAAGAAAAGAAGAGGAAATGGAAAAAAAATTAAAATGGATGTTAAAAATTTTTATAGGGGCAGCTAGGTGGCACAGTGGATAGAGCACTGGCTCTGGAGTCAGGAGTACCTGAGTTCAAATCCGGCCTCAGACACTTAACACTTACTAGCTGTGTGACCCTGGGCAAGTCACTTAACCCCAATTTCCTCAATAAAAAAAATTATATATAATTGGGAAAGATCTTACAAAATAAATATTTTTAAAAGAAAACTTCCAGGCTTATACATAACTATTAATCAATATACTTTAAGTATAGCTATTAAATTTCCTTTAAACTAGCTCTGCCACTTACTCCCTTTCTTCCAACAACCTTGTGACTTATGTATGTTCAAAGTAAAGGCTTATCTATTCTCCTAGAAGCAAAAGTAAGGTTAGGGTATATGGAGCTTGGAGTACTCATCTTCAGTTTTCAGGCTATTGGAAACAATAAAGTGCCCCTTAAAAAAATGGAAGAAGAACTTCAAGGTGAAAACAAAGCATAAAGGATTGGAAGTGGCAAAGGTAAGTCCTTACCTATTCCAACAGGTTGAAAAGTAAAATAATGTGGTACAAGAGAGAGAAGAAGGATTACTGAAACCATGAAGCAAAAATGTACAAATAAGGTTATTTTTGAAAGAGATATAATTGGATTCTATAAGGAGAAAGGAGTTAAGTCCACCAAAGAATATTGTGGTTCCACAGAGATAATTAAGGAAGAGATTACACAGTATTAGAGGAAAAATAAAGGAGTGGTTGGAGAATCAATAGCAGGGAATACAGAGGTAGATAGTTTTCCACTTGAAAATAAAAATAGAGATCTCTGTAGACTGTTTGGAGGCATCCAATACCTGAAAGACAACTGACTTGTTCAACTAGAAGACTACCCCATTACATCTAGTGAATCATGTGGGCACAAATGAAACTGTCAGAAGGAATCCAGAAAGTATTGTTAATTATAATGAAATCTTACATAATAAAATTGATAAATCCCCATTAAAAATAAAATGGCTAATCCTGAAAAAGACAATCTGCCTTGGGGAATTAAAAGTTGGTTAAAAGGACAGTGTCTAAAATGTGATTTGGATTTCTGGAATACAACTTAATATAGAAACTTCTTGGTCAAGAATGGATTTTTTTATAAAAGTATTTAATTTTAATTTTAATTTTTATCATTTTTATTTTTTTAATTAAAATATTTTTAATTTTTATTTACTGTTTTATGAGGTAATGAGGGGTTAAGTGACTTGACCAGGGTCACACAGCTAGTGTCAAGTGTCTGAGGCTGGATTTGAATTCAGGTCCTCCTGAATCCAGGGCCGGTGCTCTATCCACTGTGCCACCTAGCTGCCCCCCAAGAATGGATTGCAACTAGGAGGTGACAGACTTTCTTTTGTTTGTTTGTTTGTTTTGTTTTGTTTTGTTTTGTTTGCAGGGCAATGAGGGTTAAGTGACTTGCCCAGGGTCACACAGCTAGTAAGTGTCAAGTGTCTGAGGCCTGGTTTGAACTCAGGTACTCCTGAATCCAGGGCCGGTGCTTTACCACTGAGCCATCTAGCTGCCCTTTTTTTTTTGTTTGTTTGGTGATAGACTTTCTAAATTAAAAGATTATTAACATGCAATCTTGAAAATTTAATCAAAAGGCCTTTAAAATTATGAGGAAAGAGAAGGGGAAAACTTAAGGGTTTATTGGTAAATATTTAAGAAACAACTCTCTGGAAGAACAAATATATGCATGATTAATTTTATAATTTTATCTGCATTAATAACATTTTCTTTATCACTTTCTTAAATCTAGAAAAATTAAAAATAAATCAAGCACTAATTTCCAGCACTACTAATTTCCAAGGTATAAAAGTTCATACTGAAAATTTAACCATCAGCTCTCATGAGTATTTTTGTGCTAGCTCCAGCATACTCCTAGGAACACTCTCTAAGTCAAACTGACATGGTGGATATTATAGGGAGTATCAAGAAAGAACAATAACCATAGAAATAGCAAGAAATTTATAAAAACACAAAATTCAAGAAAAGAGTAGAGATACAAAGGACATATAAATGTACTAATTATGCAAAACATTAATGATTAATTAAAGATACTAATACAAGGAGTTCAATTTGATCTCATAGGTATAAAGGTGGAAGTCAATAGAGTAAATTAATGAAATCATTCCACCCCACTTAAAGTAAGTGATAAGATCATAATCCTGATACATACATTAGATGAGAACACATGATGATTATTCACCAGAAGTGAATAAGACTTGGATAGTTTCCCAGGTATAATAGGAAATCCACTCAAATTGGATGGAGGACCTTCTCATGCCCTCTGAGTTTTGTATAAAAGCCATGTAACTAAATATAATCAAGGAATTCAGAAGAAAGCCTAACAAGAAAATGATTGGTTGGGGAAGAGGGGGAAGAGAGCACCTTAGGCCCATACTTGGCCTCCTCTCTACCCTTTATTTACAAGAAAACCTTGTGAGTTTCAAAGAAACTGAAAGGATGTTGTCAATGAAGTAAGTATATCATATATCATATGGACAGAAAAAAGAAACAGATGAGGGGTTTGATAAAGATCATGCACTTGACACAAAGGTATAATGTAGTAGTGATAGGACATTTCAATTATCTGGACACCTGTTGGTTGCCAAACTCCAAGGAGTTAATAATTTCTTGTTTTATATAATTGATCAATTTCACCCTTCAACTATAGAGGAGCCAGTAAAGGTAATGGTTAGTAGGGGCTTGATACTCAAAAACAAAGAAGACAAAATTGTTGAAGAGAAAAATATAGGAACGTTGAGGATGGTGGTAGAAGAACAGACAAGCTAAGCATAATCTGACGTCATATATTTGAAGATCATTAAAATGCAGCATCTCAGAGATGGAAGAGGACTCAGAGGAAATTTGTTCCAATTTATACCTAAATAAGCACCTTCTCTTCAAACAGTCATTAATAGACCATGATGGACTCTACAGTATAAGGTGGACTGGCATAGGAAAAGAAGGTTTATCTCTAGATATCAGTTGCTCTGAAAAAGAGGTGGGTTATTTTTATTGTTTTGCAAATTCCACACAAATCAACAGAATTATTTGGCGGCCAAGCAAGTTAATGCAATATTAGGCAGAATTTAAAGGAACCTATTAATTTCACTGTATTCTAGTCTGTTGGGACCTAATCTGGAATATCTTGGTTTATTCTTGACATCTCATTTTAGGGAGGACCTTGATAAATAGAAGAATTTATATAATGATGAAGAGCCTTGAGATCATCCCAATTGATCATCAGTTGATGAATTAACACCCTTTTGTGATGATTCCTTTCCAATCTGAGATTTCATGGTTATATGATTGTACATTTTTAGACCTCAGTTTCCCCATCAATAAAAACAGTTGCTAGATTACTAGATTATATGGTCTCAAAGGTCCCTCAGAGCTGAAAAACCCTATTATATTATGGTGTATACACACACACACACACACACACACACACACACACATATATATATATAGATTATATATAATCTATATTATAATTTTATATATATAATATAAAATATATAAGTGCATATATATATATGTGTGTGTGTGTGTGTGTGTGTGTGTGTGTGTGTGTGTGTGTGTGTGTGTGTGTATACTATTCCCACCACTACCCCTTGAACCACCAAGATTCCAGTGGGTGGCTGGAATGAGAATGACAAGATTGTACATACTAGTTGGCTGAGGTGAGAGGTATGAACTATCAGTCTTATAATAAGATGAAGGACCTCCTGCTATTCCAGGACTGACCATCTGCTCTTGCATGATATTCTAAAACCCTCTGCCCCTTATCATCACCTGTGTCTCCATGCCTCCATGTCTTTCATATCTGTAGATCATATCATCTCACTTGTTGGCTTAACCTAAGGAATCTTTAGGCCTTGGCAACCACTTTCTGTTTTTTCTCTGATCTTAATAGTATTTCATTATTTCCATTTACATGTAAAGATAATTTATAGCATATGGTTTTTTTTGTTTGTTTGTTTGTTTTTGTTTTTGTTTTTGTTTTGCGGGGCAATGGGGGTTAAGTGACTTGCCCAGGGTCACACAGGGTTAAGTGTCTGAGGCCGGATTTGAACTCAGGTACTCCTGAATCCAGAGCCAGATCTTTATCCACTTCGCCACCTAGCCGCCCCTAAAATGTTTGATAACATTTTGAGTTCCGGATTTTTCTCCCTCTCTCCTCCCCAAAATAGAAAGCAATGTGATATAGGTTATATATGTACAATCACATTAAACATATTTCCACATTAGTCATGTTGTAAAAGAAGAATCAGAACAAAAGGGAAAAACCTAAAATAAGGGGAAAAAAAGTAGAAATAGTATGGTTCAATCTACATTCAGATTCTACAGTCTTTTGTGTTGTTGTTGGTTTTTTGTTTTTTTTTTTCTGGATGTGGAGAGCATTCTCCATCATGGGTCCTTTGAAATTGTTGTGCATTTTTGTATTGCCGTGAACAGCTAAGTCTGTCACAATTGATCATCATTCAATGTTGTTACTATATACAATGTTCTCCTGGTTCTGCTCACTTCACTCAGCATCAGTCCACTTAAATCTTTCCAGGATTTTCAGAAATCTGCCTGCTCATCATTTCTTACAACACAATAATATTACATTATATTCATTTGGCATTTACTTTCACGCAATATTCTTTTACATGTATTATCTTCTCCAATCACAATTCAAACACCTTGAGAGTAGATTCTATATCATTTTTTCTATATGAATTCCCAGAATTTAGCACAATGCTTAATACATGATGCATTTTTTTCTTTCATTCATTCATTCAGTCCTTTGTTAGACTATAATTCCCTAGAAAGTTATCATGTTTTTCATTAATTTTAATGTATTCCCATAATCTACTACAGGGACTAGTACAGTGCCTAGTACAGAGAAAGGTGCTAAACAAATAGTTGTTGAGACATAGTTTTGTTTAGTTTTGTTTTGTGGGGCAATGAGGGTTAAGTGACTTGTCCAGGGTGACACAGCTAGTAAGTGTCAAGTGTCTGAGGCCATATTTGAATGCAGGTCTTCCTGAATCCAGGGCTGGTGTTTTATCCACTGCACTACCTAGCTTCCCCTAGACATAGTTTTTAAAATAATTAATTATTTATAGGATTAAGGAAAAGAAAATAGTATTATTATAGAATTACATACCAAACTGTTAATTATTTGTTTATATACCGCTTGAAGTGGAGTCAAATCCAAAATACCTTTTATTGGTTGAAAGCTGAAAGGGAGCTCAGAGATTATCTTGTAAAATCCTTTTTTGTTTGTTAGTTTTGTTAAAAGATGGTGAATGAGGGGGCAGCTAGGTGACACAGTGGATAAAGCACTGGCCCTGGATTCAGGAGAACCTGAGTTCAAATCCGGCCTCAGACACTTGACACTTGTGACCCTGGGAAAGTCACTTAACCCTCATTGCTTCCCTCCCCCCAAAAAGATGGTGAATGAGACCCGTAGCAACTAAGTAATTTAAGCAAGCTCATTCAAGAAATAAATAACAGAATCAAGGAGGTTCTATTTCAAAGTCAGCTATTCTGACTCCATATCCAGTGTTCTTTCCACTATGCCATACTGCTTTCCTAAGGTTTTACAAAATCACAGAATTAAGGATTCATTGATTTATAAGGGATCTTAGCCTTTATCTTTTTTTAAAAATAATTCTTGAATAAGAATTATCTCTACAATATAAGCATTATGTTTTCATCATTTCATCTTTGTATCCCCAGGACTTATCATAGGTCCTTAAACATAATAGGTTCTAAAAAAAAGTTTTATTAAATTGAATTAAATACCAGAGTTGTAAAAATATAAAAATTATGTGTTTCAAAATAAAATTTATTAAGTTAAATTTCTTAAAGAAAATGAATATCTATCTATCTATGCATTGTATAGAGAGTATCATAAATATTATATTTAAATGAAGCTTTTTCCCTCTGAACTTTTTTTTTTCTTTCCCATCACCTTTAGCTCTTCTGACTCACTTCTGGATTCCTGGGTGAGGTTAGGAGTAGAAGAACTAAAGTCCATCGTCTTTTCAACTCTGTTTTTAGATCCAAAAGGCTTCAATCATTTGGATAAGACTAAGGATAAGCCCTAGTAGCTTTTCAGTGCTTTACTGCTCTGAAATAACCCTCTGAGGAATTTGGAGTTCTTCCTAGCTGAAATTAAATATGAGAAGTGGACTAAGTGACCTTTACCCAAATACCATGACCAGTTCAGACTTGGAGCAATTAAGCCAGGCCGAACACTTTCCTGCTGTCTGCTCTGCTAAATATTTGAGGCTGAAGTCCTCTTTCTTTTCTCTTCATCAGAAGATTTATTTCATCTAAGTTTTTAGGGTCTGGTGAAAATAAAATTTAAAACTGCGTATTGGTCTTAACCAGGGCCTGTGAGATATAATGTGTAGATCAATGGGAACGTCCCATTACCCCAAATACTTACCTGCTTCTGCCTAAAATGTCATCCTGAGAGTCATTATTTTAGGGGGAATTATGTGCTAAAATGTGTATATCTTCTATAATTGATTAGAATTCAAATGCCCCTAAAAACAGTTAAACCTTAAGCAAATAACAGTTAAGAATTCAGCTGAGTTAGCAGAAAGAAGATGCTTGTTAGAGGGTAGGGTTCAGGATAGTCATAAAGGAAGAGATATAAAAAAGATATTGAGAGATCTGATAAAAACAACATTTGTTCTACTTAACAATTTTGCTCAGAGTTGTCCCTGGCCTTAATCTCTGATTACTCTAGAATACAGAGTGAATTTCAGGTCAAACAACAATCATATCTTAAATACTTACTATGTGGCAGGCACTGTGCTAAATTCTGGGGACACAAGGAAAGTAAAAAAAAAAAAAACAAACAAACAAAAACAGCCCATGATCCTATTCTCAAGGAGTTCACATTCAAAAGGGTAAGAAAACTTGTAAACAGCTACATAAACTACATAACATCTGCATACACTATAAAACATATATACATACATGATATATAGAGAAAACTACACACACATATGTATATATCAGTATTGATATAGATATCTTATTGAACAGAAATGATTATTTTTGTAGCCCAATCTCCATACAGAAGGTGGGGAAAGTAGGTTGATTCATACTTCTTTTTGCTCTCTATCATTCTGAAGGATTTGGAAGGAAATGAAATGACAGATGATTTTTTAAAAATAGACCAAATATAAAGAAGCTCAGGGTGCAGCTAGGTGGCACAGTGGATAAAGCACTGGCCCTGATTTCAGGAGGACCTGAGTTCAAATCCAGCCTCAGACACTTGACACTTACTAGCTGTGTGACTCTGGGCAAGTCACTTGACCCCACTTGCCTCACAAAAACAAAACAAAACAAAACAAAACAAAAGCCCAGGTGCTAGGCTTGCTGTCAACTGTATAATGTATAGATGTGGGAATACTTAACAATTCTCAATTGCAAAGGATTATTGATAAAGATCTAGAAAGGACCTTAGAGACAAGCTAGTCCAGTATCCTCATTTTACAAATAAAGTCAATAATATACCCAAAGGGGAAATATTCAATAATTTACTGAAGTTTCATAATAATGACAGAGGTAAGAATTGAACCTGGGTCCTTTAAATATAGCATAATGGTCTTCTTCTCTTCTACAGACTACTTAGACCCAACTTATTCAGCTATAGAGATCTGATTCTGAGGGGGAAAAAAGATAGTCTCTTGAATTCTGATAGCCTCAGTTGTGTGCAGTTTAACAGTCAGAATAGGGAATGGACCAATAATTTACATGACATGAGGAATTCTGAAATGAGGCAATTCCCTCCACCAATTCAGTGAGGCACTTTTTTTTTTTTTGGTCAATTGTTAGTCACAGGAGCTTGCATATATAGGCCTATGTAACTGCCAGCTTAAGTGACTCTCCCAGAGTCACATTGCCTATCATTTCGAAGGTGGAACATGAAACTGATTCTTCCTGGTTCCAAAGCTTCCTGTCTACTGTGACACAATGTCTTCCAGTAAAAGGGAAAAAAAGTACATCATAAAGAAAAGCAAATGAATAAATAAAAAGCTTAGGTTTTATAAATACACTGGATAAAATACTGACAAGAGGACTTCCCAAGAGAATATCAAGCAGGAGTTTGGGAATCTGATCATACTTTTCTTATATCCAATAACTATTAGACATATTTAGTCTTTTCTCACAAGAGATGAGATATGATTTTATAAACATTTATGATGCATACTTTACTGTGTCAATGCTTGAAGATCTGAGATTTCATAATAGGGGTATACTAACAGCAGCAAATTTCAACCATTTTGTCCTTTGAAGATTTTCTTTAAGAGTTGCCACAGTAGGGGAAAAAAAAAAGAATGCCCTGAACCCAACCTGGTGATGAGCAGAACTAGGTTTGGCCCAGCTGCTATCTGTTTCTCAACACACACACTTGATTGAGCCTCAATATGGTATGGGGAATAAGACACTGAACTTGATTTCAGAAAATATATGAGTTCAAATTTTACCTCAGAGACATTTTGAAATGCTATTTGATTCTGGTTAAATCACTTACTACTCTGTGCCTAAGTTTCTTCATTTGTAAAATGAGAAGGTTGGGCTTGAAGGTCTCTAAAATCCCTATCATCCCAAAATCTCTGTTCCTGGTATGGAGCTTTTGCCACTTGGTTAAATCCTGCTAGAGTTTTTACTATACAGATTCACTGGGAAACCAGGGTCACCTACATGCTACTCTGAGGCATTATGTTTAACTTTAGTTGAAGCAAGTTTATTATAATCATATTATAGGTTGTTATTTATTGGAAAAGAATATGGCATGAGAAATAGAGCAATAAATTTGGAGTCAGAAGACACGGGTTAAATGCCAGCTCTTCTATTTTTTCCTGGTTTTTTTTTTTTCTATCTCTCTGGTTCTTGGTTTTCTTTTATATAAAATTAAAGGTTGGACTTGTTAGCAATTAAGCTCCCTTCCAATTTTCATTCTCTGATAATTACCCACATTGATGAAATTACAGATGTTTGGAATATTGACATGTTATTATAATAATAGCTTATATTTCTATAATGTGTTAGCTTTAAAAAGTTCTTCATATTCCTTTTGATCCTTCCAGAAAATTTATGAGGTTATTTGTTTTGTTTTGTTTTTGCCAAACAGACCTCCTCTTGATTCTCCATAGGGGCCATTCTATCTTATCTCTAACTCTTTGCCTTGCACAGAATATCTCCTGTATCTGGAATATACTCTGTCCTCACCTTCTCTTCGTTTTTTTTTTTTTTTTAATTAAGTGAGGCAATTGGGGTTAAGTGACTTGCCCAAGGTCACACAGCTAGTAAGTGTTAAGTGTCTGAGGCCGGATTTGAACTCAGGTACTCCTGACTCCAGGGCCGGTGCTCTATCCACTGTGCCACCTAGCTGCCCCTATCACCTTCTCTTCTTAGAATATCTACCTTCCTTCACAGTTTAGTTCAAGCATTCACCATCTTCCTCAATCTTTTCCTTTTATCTTTATTACCCTCCATTACCTTCTGCCCTTTCCACCTGAAATATTTGCATTTACTTTTCTATGTCCCTATTATTTGCCATCAATAGAGGGCAAACCCCCAAAGGACAGATTTATTTCTTTGGTTAATCTTTGTATCCCAGGTGCCTGGCACATAGTAGGTATTTAACAAATACCTGTTGGATGAAGGGTTATTATTACCTATTTTCATATAAAGAAATTGAGTCTTAGATAGGTGGTGTCCTGCCAAATGTCATCCAATATAAGGAAATATTCACTTACTTGTAAATGTAATATGGAAAAAGCAGGAATGAGAATTCTCTAAACTAGAATCTGGCTCACAGCCATATTTCAGCTCCTCCTCCAAGTTTTTGAGAGCAAATTCTCCTCTAAGGAAATGACACTTGAAAGCCAAATCCACAGAGTCCTTTAGAGGTTAAGGAAAGAAACTTACTCTCTGGTTGGCATTGACTTGATTCCTGGCGTGAATTCTTTGGCATGCAGCACTTTCAAGACTGACATTCCAAGCTGTGCTCTTCTGTAGATTGGTGGCAATTTGGGGCAGAGCTGAAAATGTGAAGAGAAAAGAAATGAAGGAAATAAAAGAACTGGTCTGAGCTGGGGAACACTATGTCAGAATTGATAAAGAAGGGGGTGGGGAATAAATTGGACTGTCTGACCCTTAAGCCTATCTTTCTTTAATCCAAAGATATTTTATTTAAACTTTCATGAAAGGAACCTTTTGGCGAAAGTAGAATAAGAGCCAACCAGACTCTCAAGGAAGCTTCCCCATTATCCTTAATTGGTTTTAACATCTTTTCATCATCAGTAAAAACATTTTATGTTACCTGTTTATAGATGTTGTAAGGTGAGGATACTAAGGGGGAAAACAACAACAACAACAACAACAAACTTTTGCACACATTTGCAACCCAATGGTTTGCTAGCTTTTCAATTAGCATTATAAATGTGGGTTAAACCAATGACCAATTCCACTCCTGAATAAAGGGGGTTGGGTGAACTTTTTCTCACTTACATTTAGGAGAAATGAAGACTAAATGAAGTGGGAATATGTTCCAGGTAAACATTTTGTCTGCTTATATGGAATGTTTCTGACTATAGAGACAGTTAGCCTATATCACAAGCCTCAGTTCAGAAACAAGGTTTGTAAACCATACCATTATGTATAGACAAAATAGCTGGGTTAACATTATTTATTGAATCATTTCAGAGAAAAGCATGAGATATCTCACTGCCTCTTCCTTTAAACAATTTCTATTCCTGGGCATATTAGAGGCTTGTGTCTGCCTCTGTGTATCTATCTTGGTCCAGTTGGCTGCTCACAAGGATCATTCCCCTTGGAGAGAAAGGCAGATTTATGGATGTCAAAACAAAGAAACTGGTGGCTGTGGAGGCAATATTAGTGGCAAAGTAGGGAGTATGGATGGAACTACCAATTTAATGCAATTCAGTTCAACATTTATTCAATTAAGCAATATTCCATTTAGAGTCATTTCCTTTCCAAAATGGTACATTAGCCACTATGTCCAATTTAATGAAGAGCTAGAAAGAAACATTTGAAATTAAAGTTAAAATAAACTTGTTTTGTTGTTTTTGTACTGTCCTGTTAACTCATTTGCATAAAAATTCCAGAAGACACTCCCTCTGCCATTGTTTAATTGGTACCTGCTCTATAACTTTTTGCCTACAGAGGCAATAAAAGGTTAAATAATTTGCCTTGTTTGAATTAGAAGCAACAATGAATTCAGGTTTTCCTGACTTCAAGGCCAACTTGCAATTCATTGCCATGTTACCTCTCAATGCATTTGTTTTTAAAGACATCCTGGTAGGGGATGGGTGAGGAAGAGATAGAGGTCTTTTTCCCTTTCCATCTCTGCTTCTGATTTCTCAATTTTTGCTACTATATCTCAGCTGTCATCTCATCCTACATCTTCCCTCAGCCCCTGAGACCTCCTCACCTTGGAAATCCATTAGTTCATGAGACCTCAATACCCTGGAACATTTTTTCCTCTATTCTAGTCTAGTCTTCTCCCATTTATGAGTTCCTCAGTGAGCTTCTACTTTGGAGGTGATTCCAAGAACAGCAATTTTCACTTCCTACTACCTCTTATTGTGACTTTCCAGATTTTACATAATTCCCCCACCTTCCCCTCATCCCTTTTCAGCTGTCTGGTGTCTGTTGTCTTCCCCTGTTCGAATATAAGCTCCTTGAAGTAGACACTTTCTTTCTTTTTGTTTGTATATCTAGCCCCACTGATTAGCATAGTGCCTAGCATAAAGCAAGCTCTATATTAATAAAATCATAGCATTTATATAGCACTTTAAAGTTTGAAAAGTACTTTGTTGTTGCATTTCACATGTGTTAACTTCAAGTACTTTATATATGTTAACACATTTGATTCTCAAAACAAGATCAGCTAGGTGCTATGATATTATCACCATTTTGTGAATGAGAAAATTGAAACTGAAAAAGCTTAAGTAAGTTAGGTGACTAGCCCAGGGTCACATAGCTAGTAAATATCTGAGACCAGTTTTCAATTCAAGGATTTCTTGAGTCCAAGCCAAGTCTTCTATGGACTTTGTTACCAAGCTTAAGTGCTTGTTGCTTTGCCTTATTGCTTATTTTACTCTATATTAATCTTAGAAACATTAGGGTATTTTCTCTATGCCTTCCTGAGAAAAGAAATGGATATGCTATCTACTTCTGCCAAAGGAACCTCTGTTTACTCACTCAGACATTTCAAAGGTTATGATTACAGCATCAGTAACTGGCTAAGTCAGAGCTGGTGTTCTGGCTTATAAAACAGCTCATTGAACTATGTGAGCCAAGGTAGAGGAGATGCCTTGTAAAGCTCTCCTCAGACTTATGTTCTCAAAAACCTGCCAGTTAGGAACTGGCTGTTTAGGGGGAGAAGCGGTGCAAATGGAGTAGAGGGAATAAGTAACTAAACAGACACAAAAGCCTCAACCAGTGTTTTTTGAATCTGATGGACACTGAGACACAAAGGAACTGATCATTGTTTCCCTCAATGTTCAATTAGAATACTGTCTAGCTCTGTCCCCCTTTCCTAATTCATTAAATGGGAAAGCTCTTTTATAGACCTGCCTTGCTGATATTATTTGGGATGATAACATAGTGATTAGGAAATAGTAACAATGATGACATTGGTAACAACAATAAAACCATTTATATAGGGCTTTAAGTTTTTCAAAGTCCTTCAAAAATATTATCTTATTTTATCCTCACAATAACCTTGACTGGTAGGTGTTATTATTGCCCTTATTGTACAGATGGGGAAACTGAGGATGGCAGAAGTTAAGTGACTTTCCAAGAATCACAAAACTGGTGAGTGTCTGAGGGTAGGTTTGAATTCAGGTCTTACTCAAGCTCTAGCAGGTAGCAGCTGTCTTTAGGTATAGATAATACTAATTTGCTTACTTTGCTTTGTTTATACCAACAAAACCCATGCTTACCTGAGTCTTCAACTCCCTCTGTTGCTTACCATTATATAGCAAATGAACTCCCTTCCTTCCTTCTGTGAAACCCCGAACTTTGCCCACATAATCCAAAAATGTCAACACCATTATCCCCATAATCCTAGACTTTGACAGGATAGAAACAGAAAAATAGCTTCATTAGGCATAAAAAGTTCCAGGTCATTCCTCTCCTGTAGGACACTTTTCAATATTATTTAGAATTAAAAAATAAATAAAAAAGATGGTTGGGGTAGGGGTGAAGGAAAGGAGAGGATTATCTCCTGTGTGTGTGTTATGTATATGCATGCATGCATGTAATGTTTATATATACATGTAATCACACATATATACATGTTTTCATACATATGCTTAGATTCATATAAACATATGTGCGCTCAAACACAAAATACACATATCTATGCATGTATAAGATGTCTTCTGTAGAGAATTTCAGTAACATTTCTTACTAATGTGAGCAGTGTGTCGGATATAAATTCCCCTATGGTAATTTTTCAGATATTAAATTTTGAAAATGACACATCCTGCAAACAAAGGTGGTAGCAATATTATACTATTAACAGCTTGAAATTTCACACGAGGAAAATGGGGGGAACTAAAATGAGGTTAAGAAGAAAGTTAATTAGAGTTTACAGTTGAGAGCAGTTAATGTTTTATATAATCTATGTTTGATTATCCATATCTCTACTCAACATATGTATATTTGCAAGGGGAAATTACCAGTCAGTCAGCTCCGGAGATAGTTCCTGATTTACAAATGTTCCAAACAAACCAATTTTGGACTTGCCTTGAGGTCTTCTTTGCTTTCCCTTTTACTGCTCCCTACCATGCCCTCCCTTCATCTCTGCTTCCTCTGCCATCCCACTTCTTCAGGAGAAAAATGGATCTTTCAGAGAATTACTGCTTTCAGATTGCCTGCTGCTGAAAAACTTATGAATGGAAGTTTGGGGTAGAATGTAGAAGGGAGGAAGATCATTTTAAAGCATGGAGTACTTGAGTGTAGTGCACGTTCACGGGAAAGATTGGAGTGGAAAGACTTGAAAATAGTGTTTGGTACCTAGGTGACAGATCCTAGAAATGACAGGGGGCATACAAGATAGGAGAGGATGAAGAAAGAGAATAGGGAGGATGCCAAAGAAAAACTTTAGTCATTTTTACAGTTTCTACTATGGGTGAATCTGTGCCCCTCCTTCCCTCTAGTACAGAATAGCCCCCTATCCCAGAAACTAAACTACAAGGGATTGTCTAGTTGTTGGTTTCTGTGGGCTGGCTGGTGTAGAAAACTAATCCATGAAATACAACATTGTTTCCCTGGGAAAATATGCTCTGAGTTTTAAGAAAAGAACTCATAAATGTACCTCCCATTCATAAACAGGAGCCTGCCTGTATTACAAAAACATCACCAGAACCCCAAGTAACCCCTTTGTAAAATGTTTCAAAGAATGAATAGAAAATGAAACAATGGTACAAAAGAAGGATCCCTAGGTCTAGATTAAAGGAACCTGGGTTCAAAGTCTTCCTCTGATAATAATACCTTTGTGATCTTGGGTAAGTCAGTTGCCCTGGGCTTTACTTTTCTTATCTATACAATAATGAGGATAGACTAGGTGGTTTCTATGGTACCTTCCAGTTGTCTATATAAGATCCTAGGAATTATTTCAATAGAATAGTGTGCTTGTTTGTTTCTCTATATCAGTAAGTCTCTTATTAACAAAGACTAAACCCCTTGCATGTTGCATGGTATTCATGAGTTGTTTTTTTTAATTTAAAAACCAACAATAGAAACAATTGACTACTTGGTGGCTAGACCATTTTTTTAAATAAACAGTTTTATTTATAGTTTTGGATTCCAAGTTTCATCCCTTTTTCCTTCCTTCCCCTCCCCCTTTGCTGAGGTGGCAAAAAATCAGATATGAGTTATACATGTATGATTACATAAAACATTACCATATTTGTCATTTTGTACAAGAAAAGTTGATTAAAGGAAAAAATGAAAGAAAGTGAAAAATAGCATTCTTTAGTCTCATCATCAATATCAGTTCTTTCTTTGGAGGTGGATAGTATGTTTCATCAATAGTGCTTTGGGACAGTCTTGGATCATTGTATTGTTGAGAATAGTCAAGTCATTCACAGTTCTTCATTAAACAATATTGCTGTCTCTGTGCATAATGTTCTCTTGATTCTGCTCACTTCAGGATACATCATTTCATATATGTCTTTCCAGGCCTTTCTGAAGTCATACTGCTTGTCATTTCTTATAGCACAATAATATTCCATCACCATCATATACCACAGTTTGTTTAGCCATTCCCCAATTGATGGGCATTCTTTTGATTTCCAATTCTTAGTCACCACAAAAAGAGCTGCTATAAATATTTTTGTAAAAAAAGGTCTTTTTCTCTTTTTAGGGATGGGCAAGACCACTTTTGGTGACTCTTAATAACAGATATGAAGGTCCTCAGATTGCAGATATACATTGAGTTCTGAGGTTTACCCTTGATGCTTTTGAAACTTGGTTGAAACTTCCAGAGCATGTGGTTCTCTGGGCCTTCTAAAATCTGAGGGCTAGTTTATGCCACCTTAAGGCAACAGGGAATGAATTTAGGAGAGGGGCTTGACATATTGTAATGAAAGAGCAGTGTGGCAGAGTGGATAGGGTACTGGATTTGAAGTGAGGAAGACTTGGATTCCAATACTGATCCCCAAATTCATTAGCTGTGTGATCCTTTGCAAGTCATAACCTCTCTGAGTCTCAAATTCCTCATCTGTAAAATATGAATAGTAATAATTCCTACATAGTAGCATTCTTGTGAAGATGAAATTATATATATATATATGTATATGTATATATATATATGTATATATATATATATAAAGTTCTTTGCACACATTAACATACTATATGGGGGTATATTGGTGTTCAAGGAGGACTGAGGGCATGCTGAGCCCCTTTCAGGGCTTCTCATCCACATTTGGTGTCCACTTTCACCCAAATCTTACCTGTGGTTCCAAGAATTTGTAGCATGTGGTAAACTATCTCTGCAGTCAGGTAAAACCAAGTTGAGGGTGACTAATGGGTCACAAATTCATTGGTGAGTTAGGAGGTATCTACCCCTAACATGTGACCACTTTCTCCAGCAGAATTGGTGGATAAGAACAATTTGCTCCAGTGGTCATGAAAATGGCTAAAGCAGGTGCTGTGTAATGCTTAGAGCTTGGTCCGACACCAAAGAAACCAAGGTCATCCATTTCATCCCAGGTCATTGCCAGTTATCCTGACTTTTTTCTTGCCAGTGTACTATGATGACTCTGGCACAATAGAGATACTGGTACTCTACAGATTTAAAGAGTTTAAAGAGAAAGTGATGCTTGATATCTTTGTGCAACTCTGCCTCACTTAAATCCAATACATGCTTGTCAAGACATCACTTTGTGATGTCATTAGTCCTCTGCTAAAATGAAGGACATGAAACAATAAAAACAACATAAATGTGAGCTATGAATTTAATAAAAGTATTTCCATAGAAGATTGGCAGTTGGAGTAGAGTGTGATGCTAATGAAGTAAGGATTTTGTCAGCTGCCCACTTACCTTTGCAAAAAGAGGGGGAAAAACCCATTTCTTAGCCACATATGCACATGCCCAATCTGCATGATTGACCCTTTCCAAGCATCCATCAATGTATGCTACTACTGAAATAATTCCCCAATATAAACCTTTTACTAGTATGAAAAAAGTAACTCAAAAAGCATATATTCCTATCACTGGATCTATATCACAATATTTGCACAATAGAGATACAGATATTCTACATATTTAAAGAGGTAATATCATAAAGAGAAACTTGAAGCATTGGAGAATATATGATTTAAAGTCCCATTTCTTTATTAATTTGTTTCTTATGTAAAATAAAGGAATATATCACTTATCAGCCATTAGATTCATTCACAGGGAATACCCATGCTATTATAGTTAAGGGTCTTATTAAAATAGAGAAGTAAGATAGATACACATATTCACTGTTCTGAAAAGTATTTTTTAGAAAATTACTCCAAGCTTTTTTGAAGAATGGTCTCATTTAATATTCTTAAAAATACATCATTTTTATTGTTGTTATGTCATTCACTTGGAGAGTCTCTCTTACTATTTTAGACAGGCATGTTTTGAAACTACTCTTGAAATCCTTCCTAGGAGGAAGGAAATATCACTACAACCAGGAAAAAAATAGAATACTTGAAATTATTAACTAGCAAGGCAAGTCTTTCAGATAAACTATACTGATGGAGAATCTGGAAACAAGAGGATTCATCAGAGTATTAGAAAAATTAGAGAGAAGGAACTGATTATGTTTATTGATCCAAAGTTTTCCAGTATTTATTCAGATATGAAAGCACTTAATGAATAGTTTTTTTTATTCAACTCAATAGACATTTATTAAGAACTTATTATGTATTTTTACATTTGTATTACTAACTACATTGTGCCAGGCATTGGGGGTGTAAAGAGAACAACGAAAGAAGCAGCCTTCCTCCAGGAGCTTACATTTTACTGGGGGTGGGTGGAGATTATACACACACATATACACACACATGTACATACACATATATACATACACACATATGTATATACACATACATACATCAAAACAAAGTATGTGTTTTATGGGCCTGCTAGATGGCACAGTGGTTAGTCATTTTTGAGAAGGAGATAGATCTGACTACTGGGCAGATAAGGAAAGATCTGATGGAGGAGGTTAAACCTGAACTGGATCTTGAAGGAAGCCAGATATCATGGAGGTAAAGGTGAGGATGTTATGCTTTCCAGGCATGGGAACCCTATGTGCAATGGCATGGACACAGGAAGTTAATCGTTAGGTTTAAGGATAAGCTGGTAGGACAGATTGACTGGAATGAAGCATTCATGAAGGGAATGATACCAATTATGGCTTGAAAGGTAAGTGGTAGCCTTTATAACATAAAAAAGGGTGGGAGTATGAACAAATAATTAACAGTTTGTTATGCAGTTTTATAATACTATTATTTTCCTTTTCTTAATCATATAAATAATTAATTCTTTTAGAAACTATGTCTAGGGGCAGCTAAGTGGCACAATGGATAAAACACTGGCCCTAGATTCAGGAGGACCTGAATTCAAATCTGGCCTCAGACACTTGACACTTACTAGCTGTGTGACCCTGGGCAAGTCACTTAATCTTCATTGTCCTGCTCAAAAAAAGAATTACACCCTCTCACAGACAAATCCATTTAGAATAAAATAATATATATTTTTAAAAGGGTCAGTTAGGTAGTTCAATGATAAAGCACCAGCCTTGGATTCAGGAAGAGCCGAATTCAAATCCAGACTCAGACACTTGACATGTACTAGCTGTGTGACCTTGGAAAAGTCACTTAACCCTCATTACCCTGCCCCCCAAAACCAAAACAAAACAAAACAAAATGAAACAAAAAAAAGGGTGAATGTATCTTTTCTGTATCCCTAATATTCTTTTGGCAATTGTTTATTTCTTAGGAAAAGTTAGTATAGAAGGTTCTATTATCATTTATATGGCATTACAATGGCACATGGAGAAATCATTATTATTTTATCTTATTTAGTAGGCTATAGTCATTGACTTACTTGTCATGTGGATATTTTTGACACCCTAGAGCAAAACAAGTTTAGAATATATATTTAATTGTACAATCTAAAAGAAAAGCACACCAGAAGTTAATGACTATTATCTTCTCATAAAACAGTAATGGTGTTAGGAAAACCTAGTTTAAAGAATGCTTGAGGGGCAGATAGGTGGCACAGCGGATGAAGCACTGACCTTGGATTCAGGAGGAGCTGAGTTCAAATCTGGCCTCAGACACTTGACACTGACTAGCTGTGTGACCCTGGGCAAGTCACTTAACCCCCAGTGTCTCACAAACACAAAAAAAGAATGCTTGAGTGGAGACTCAATTGAGAAAATTCTGCTGAGAACATTGAAGCATGACATTAGAAGGAGGACACCAAATATAATGCTAGTAAAAAAATCCACATTTTAAAAAAAGTAACAAACATCATCAAGGACAGTAGAGCCACTAAACTTATACTCTAATATCACAGTATCGGATGGGCTCATAGAGACTTGGAGATGGCACTGAAGAGAACAAATATGGGGAAATGAGTTGAACTTGACCAAGGGTATCAAGTGGGGCTACATGATTAAGGTGACACAATTAAAATGTAAAGGCATTGAAGTATTAATTCTTAAATTATCAGAAGGGAGAAAAGATAATGAAACTGAGAAAAAAGTTTACTTTATTCCAATGATAAATGCTAAAGTTGGAGTTGTTGATTTAAAGACAATTCCTGGCTCTACTATTTTGGGGTACAGTTGTATCTGACTCTTTGTGACTCCATTTGTCTTGTTCTTGGCAGAGATACTGGAATGGTTTGCCAGTTACTTATCCAGGTCATTTTATACATGAAGAACTAAGGCAAACTGGGTTAAGTGACTTGCCAGGGTCACGCAGCTAATAAGTATATGAGACCAAATTTGAACTCAGGTCTTGTGACTACAGGCCCAGTGCTTTATCCATTGCTCCAACTAGTTCTGCGATTTACTACAAGTTATATATAACCTGTGGACAAGTCAATCATTATCTCTTTCTCACCTGTAAAATGTGGGGCCAGATGAAATGACTCTAAGGTTCTTATAAGTTTTAGATCTATATTCCCATTTTCATTATATGATGCTACTACCAAAATAAAGGTGATGAAGAGAAAAATCTACAACTATATGTCAATTTTCTTGTCTATTTGAAATTTTCGCATCATAAAGATGTAAAAAATGCAAGATCCCAATGTGCTTAATGTCTCTTGGATATAAAAATATTTGATTTAGTAAATGAAATGCTACCTTAAGGTCTTTCTTCTAATAACATATCTCCTATACATATGTCAGAATTATACTCAATTCTTTGAAAAATATAATAGCACATATAATCTTATTCAATATCCTTCTAATCATTAATGTTATTCTAGCCATGTTCATTTCTTTCATGGTGGAGATCCAGCATAGAGTCAGGGTGAAATAGGGATTTCCTAAAGATCCTGCATTGCTGCAATCCTCCAGATGCTCCTATTTGTGGATGACACTGTACTAGTTAAAAAAAAATGACTAGAACACTACAGATCATCTTTATTGGAGTATTTAAATACTCAAAAGAGCTTGGCCTTACTATCTACCCAGGAAGAGCAAAAGACTAGATAGGAAATACTTTAGAGACAGAAGGAGAGGAAAGAGATTCAGCATATACTAAGATGAATTGAGAATAGTAAGCTGAGTTGCCATTAGGAAATTACAGCCTTCTCATAAAGTCCTCAAATCTCCCTAAATTAAAGAGCTCCATATAGTACAGCTAATAATCCCCTTGTATTGTTCTATCAATCAAGTTCTTTTTTTTTAAATTTTTTAATACATATACACATATATGACATATATTATAAATTGTCTATGTTATTACATTTAGATATACCTAGATATATTCTAATACATATAACTTAGTATTTTAAATCTTAAAATAACTGTTTTATAAATAATGTAAACATATCAATTTATATAAATTTGAGAAACATGTGAAATTTGTTTAAATATAATTACTATATAAATAAGACCTAAATAACTCATATATGTGCAACATGTATATTATGATTATGTATATAAATACATATATACCTCCTGAAACCCTCCCCCACCTTTTAAATATATTTTTTTCCAAATAAACATTTTTATTTAGATTTTTCTGTTCTGATCTCTATCCTTCCTTGAAGGAGTTGAATGAGTTACAGAAGGAAATAGATAATAAAATTATCCCAGTGGGGGACCTTAACATTCCCCTCTCAGAATTGGATAAATCTAACTGAAAAATAAATAAGAAGTTAAGGAAACTAATAAAATTCTTGAAAAATTAGATATGACAGATCTCTGGAGAAAATTGAATGGGAATAGAAAGGAATATACTTTCTTCTAAGCAGTACATGGGACTTACACAAAAATTGACCATGTATTAGGGCATAAAAATCTTACAACCAGATGCAGAAAAGCAGAAATAATAAACAATCAAGTTCTGAAGAAATGAAAATGAATATTACTTATATGTCTATGGAGAATTTTATGGTATGAATCAACAGTCAATGAGAATCAAAAAGAAGGTATAAATGAGAACTATATTAAAATATGTCATCAAGGAAATGTGTGACTGAAAATGAAAATAGATTATTCAAATGAAAAGAGTGATAGATAAATCATGGAGAACTCATGTATTCTTTTAGTATCCTCATGATGGAAAGAAAAAGCAAAACATACATAAAGTACTTTATGTGGAACCCCTGTGATAAAATGATAGGATGACAGGAAAAAAAGCTGCACAAGATGAACAGGCCTGTTCATACTGTGAATAATAGCAATATAATGATATTGTGATCAATATCATTACCAAGAATGCCTACTAAGAGATTCTAGATTAACTTGAGTATTTTATTCATTCTCTTCAGTAGACAGATCTAATGTTCATTGATATAATGTTCTGATCTTCTGGTTTCCTAAAAATGTAAGCAAATATGTAAGTAGAATATAAGCATTCTGAAGTAAGATTCTGTTTCTTTTGGACTGTGTTGCTATCTTTGTATCATCAGTGCTTAAAAAAGATATAAAACCAAAAAGTAAAATGACTCATATATAAAAAATATTCACATCAACTTTTAGTGGTGGCAAAGAAATAGAAATTGAGGGGATGCCCATCAATTGGAGTATGGCTAAACAAGTCATATATGATTATGGTAGAATACTATTATGCTATAAGAAATGACAAGCAATATGCTCTCAAAAAAACCTAGAAAGATGTACATGAACTGATGCAAAGCAAAACAAGCAGAATCAGAACTTTGTAACAGTAATAGCAACATTGTATGATGATCAACTGTTAATGACTTAGCTATTCTCACCAATAAAATGATCCAAGACAATTCCAAAAATTTACAATGAGAAATGCTATTCATCTCTAGAAGAAGAACAGATGGAGTCCAAAAGTAAATAATACTTTTTCTTTATTTTTTTCTTATATTTTGTTTCTTTTCTTATACAACATAATTAATATGGAAATGTTTTACATGACTATGCAAGTATAATTTATATTAAATTTCATGCTTCTAAAGAGAGGGGAGGGAGGGAAGGAGGGAGCAGATTTAGAATTCAAAAATTATGAAAAATGAATGCAAAAATTGTTTTAGGGAGCCAAGGTGGCAGAGGAAAGGCAGTGACTTGGCTGAGCTCTCCCCAAAATGCCTCCAAATACCTTCAAATAATGCCATAAGAAAATTCTTGAAGCAGCTGAACCCAAAAAAGATAGGGTATAATAATTTTCCAGCCAAAGACAACTTAGAAGGTCATCAAAAAAAGTCTGTTGTACCAGGGAAAGTGGAACAAAGAGCAGCACAGGCTGTGCCAGTGCAGACACAGCTGCAGACACAGCTGCAGCCACAGCAAAGCAGGAGAAGGCCTTGGGAGCATTTGAATCAACAGCAGTAGCAACTACTTCTGGAACTCATCCCACAAACCATAAGTGGGTAGAACAATTGGTCAGAAGGAGATTACAGGGATCTCTTTGCTAGCACTGAGGCAGGACTTAGTTGTTTTGCCCATACTCATATCCAGGTTACAATCTTGGGTGGTTGTCCCAGGACAGGGAGTAGCACAAGTACATAAGAACTTGTAGCCACAATGGAGCAGGATTCTGTTTATAGTTCCAGGGCAGAAAAGCAGCCTTGGGGTTGCTTACAGACCAGAGCACAGGACAAGAAAGTGGTAAACACACCTTTCCTTAAATTATACGACCTTGGAAGAACTAAAAACTTAAAAATACCTAGAAGTATCTCTGAAAACAGCTGCACAAACCCCCTGAAGCTTGGGACAGTGTGCCCTTGACCCTGGAAGCAGAGTCCCAATTTAACAATGTGTTAAAAGTCAAGAAATAGACTGGGAAAATGAGCAAAGGGAAAAAAATTGCTGACCCTAGAAAGTTTCTATGGTGACAAGGAAGACCAAAATACAACATCAGAAGATAACAAAATTAAAGCACCATTTTCCAAAGATTCCAAGAAAAATATGAATTAGTCTCAGGTCATAGAAGCACTCAAAAAGGACTTTGAAAATAAAGTAAGAGAGTTAGAGAAAAAAAAGGAAAGAGAAACGTGAATGATGAAAGAACATCATAAAAAAGTCAACAGCTTGTTAAAGGAGAAACAAAAAACACTGAAGAAAACAACACCTTAGAAAAAACAGAATAAGCCAAATGGTAAAAGAGGTACAAAAAGTCAATGAAGAAAAGAATGCCTTGTAAAGCCAAATTGGCAAAACAGAAAATGAGGTACAAAGCTCACTCAAGAAAATAACTCCCTAAAAATTAGGATTAAGCAAATGGAAGCTAATGACTTTATGAGAAATCAATAAACAATGAAGCAAGACCAAAAGAATGAAAAAAATAGAAAGCTATGCACAATATCTCATTGGAAAAACAACTGACCTGGAAAATAGATCCAGTAGAGACAATTTGAAAATTATCGAAATACCTGAAAACCATGATCAAAAAAGGAGCCTAGACATCAATTTCCAAGAAATTTTCAGGGAAAATTGTCCTGATATTCTAGAACCATAAGGTAAAATTGAAATTGAAAGAATCCACCAATCACCTCCTGAAAGAGATCCTAAAATAAAAACTCCCATGAATATTATAGTCAAATTCTAGAGCTCCCAGGTCAAGGAGAAAATATTCCAAGCATCCAGAAAGAAACAATTCAAGCATCATGGAGCCACAGTCAGACTAACACAATATTTAGCAGCTTCTATATTAAAGAATCAGAGGGCTTGGAACATTCTATTTTTGGAGGGGAAAGGAACTGGGATTACAACCAAGAATCACCCACCCAGCAAAATTGAGTACAAGCCTTCAGGGGGGAAATGGGAATTCAATGAAAGAGATGACTTTCTGGCATTCTTGATGAAAACACCTGAATAGAAAATTTAACTTTAAAATACAAGACTCTAAAGAAGCATAAAAAAGTTAAACAGTAAAAAAGAAACCGTAAGGTATATTAAAAACTTAAACTGTTTACATTCCTACATGGGGAAATATTTTTAAATTATAAGAACTTTCTCATTATTAGGACAGGTGGATAGTGTATATTTAGTCATAGGGCATAGGTGTGAGTTGAATATGAAGGGATGATATCTTTAAAAAAATATAATTAAGGGGTGAGAGGAATGAACTGGGAGAAAAGGAGAGGTAGAATGAGGTAAAGTGTCTCACATAAAAGAAGCAAGAAAAAAACTATACATTGAAGGGGAATATGGGGGAGGTGCTGGGGAGTGAGTGACCGTTAGTCTAATTAGAATTGGGTAAAAGAGGGTATAACATACACACTCAATGGAGTATATAATCTATCATACCCTGAAGGAAAATATGAGGGAAAAGAAATAAGAAAGGGAGGTGATAGAAGATAGGGCAGACTGGGGGAGGGGGCAATCAGAAACAAAACACTTTGAGGAAGGAAAGTGTAAAAGGAGCAAAGTTTTAAAAATGGGCATTACAATTGTTTTCACATGAATTGGGAGAAAATACAATTCTAAATAAGTGAAAAAATTAACAATTGGTTTACATGTAATTGGGGAAAATAAAGTAATATTTTGGGGTCTCATTTATTTAGAAATTTATTTTCCCCAATTATATGTAAAAATAATTTTTAACATCCATTTGTAAAACTTTGTGCCCCAAATTATCTTCCTTTCTTCCTTCCCCATTTAAGAAGGCAAACAAGTTAATATAAATTATATGTATTTTAGTCAAGCAAAACATTTCTATATTAGATAGGTTGTGAAAGACAAGAAACATAAATCGAAATGAAATAAAAGAATTATGCTTCAGTCTATAATCAGGCACCATCAGTTCTTTCTCTGGGGATGGATAGGTTTTTTCGTAAGTCCTTCAATGTTGTCTTAGGTCATTGTATTGCAGAGAATAGCCAACTTATTCACAGTGGATCATCTTAGAATATTGCTGTTACTTTGTTTTTATTTTTCTTGTTTTGTTTTATTTTCTTTGTTTTTTATCATAAAAGTATTTTTTTAATTTTACAGTTACATATAAAGATTGTTTTCAATATTTATTTTCATAGGATTTTTTAGTTCCAAAATTTTCTCCAACTCTTCCTTCCCTATCCCCTCCCCAAGACAGAAAGCAATCTGATATAGGTTATATATGTACCATCACATTATATATATTTCTGCATTAGTCATATTGTGAAAGAAGAATCAGAACACAAGGGATATACTTAAAAAAAAATAACAACCAAAAAGTAGAAAAAGTATGGTTCATTCTGCATTCAGAATCCACAATTCTTTTTTCTGGATGTGGAAAACATTTTCTATCTTGAGTTCTTTGAAATTGTTTTGGATCACTGCACTGTCAAGAAGAGCCAAATCTATCACAGTTGATCATCACACAATGTTACTGTGTAAAATGTTCTCCTGGTTCTGCTCATCTCACTCAGCATCAGTTCATGTAAGTCCTTCAAGGTTTCTCTGAAATCCTCCCGCTCATTGCTTCTTACAGCATGATAGTATTCCATTACATTTATATACCACAACTTGTTTAGCCATTTCCCAATTGATGGGTGTTCCCTCAGCTTCCAATTCTTTGTCACCACAAAGAAGAGCTGGTACAAACATTTTTGTACATGTGGATCCTTTTCCCTCTTCCATGATCTCTTTGGAATAGAGACCTAGTAGTGGTACCACTGGGTCAAAGGGCATGGACAGTCCCATAGAACTTTGGGAACAGTTCCAAATAGCTCTCCAGAATGGTTTATCAGTTCACACCTCCACCAGCAGTGCATTAGTGATGGAATTTTTCCACAGGTTCTCCAATATTTATTATTTTCCTTTTTTGTCATATTAGCCAATCTGATAGGTGTGAGGTGGTAAATCAGTTGTCTTAATTTGCATTTCTCTAAGCAATATTGATTTAGATTTTTTCATATGGCAATAGATAGCTTTGATTTCTTCATCTGAAAACTGACTTCATATCCTTTGACTATTTCTCATTTGGGGAATGGCTTGAATTCTTATGAATTTGATTTTATTCCCTATACATTTTAGAAATGAGGCCTTTATCAGAAATACTGGCTATAAAATTGTTCCCCAGCTTTCTGCCTCTCTTCTAATTTTGACTGAATTGCTTCTGCTTGTACAATATCTTTTTAATTTAATGTAATCAAAATCATCTAATTTGCATTTCATAATATTCTCTCTCTCTTGTTTGGACATAAATTGTTTTCATCTCCATCCATCTAAAAGGTAAAGTACTCCTTCCTCTCCTAATTTACCTATGGTATCACCCTTTATGTCTAAATCATGTACTCATTTTTACCTTATATTTTTATACAGTGTAAGATGTTGGTCTATGCCTAGTTTCTGCCATACAGCAGGGAGGTCAACTATCAATATGATTTTCTCGCTTAGCCAACTGCAAGAAAAGTGCAGAGAACAAAGAAAACCCCTCTTCATTGCCTTCATAGCCCTGACCAAAGCATTTGATATGGTTAACAGAAGAAGGTGTTTTCAAAATTCTCTCAAGAATTGGTTGCCCATCTAAATTCCATAGTCTCATTTGCTCCTTTCATTGCAACATGCAGGGTGTTGTACAGTTCGAAGGCAACACCTCTGAAGCATTCAGCATAAACAGTGGAGTTAAGCAAGGATGTGTGCTTGCTCCCACGCTGTTTGGAATTATCTTCTCTGTGCTGTTTCCTCATGCTTTTTGTTTGTTAACTGATGGCATCTATCTGCATGCCTGATTGGTCAGAGGCCTGTTCAATGTTTCATGTCTGAGATCTAAAACCAGAGTGAGAGGTAGCATGCTTAGAGACCTATTTTCACAGATGATGCCACCCTTGCCTGTCACTCAGAGCGTGAATTCCAGACCTTGATGGATCACTTCTCCCAAGCTTTCATAGACTTTGGCTTAACCATAAATCTTAAGAAGACAAAAGTCATGTGTCAGAGTGCTATGTCGCCTCCGTTGATACACATCGGTAGCTACCAGTTGGATGTTGTAAGCCAATTCTTGTATCTTGGCTCTATTGTCAGTGACAATTTGTCACTTCTGAGATCAATCAGAGGATTGGGAAAGCTACTTCAACCATGGCTAAGCTTGCCAAGCATGTCTGGGCAAACAGTAAACTGGCAAGATGAACCAAATTTGCCATCTATAGAGCATGCATCCTGAGTACCTTACTGTATGGCAGTGAAACATGGACTATGTATACTAGACAAGAGAAGAAGCTTAACAGCTTCCACATGCTCTACTTTTGGCGCATCTTTGGCATATCTTGGTCAGAAAGGATAACCAACACAGAAGTGCTCCAACATGTGCAACTTCCGAGCATCTACACACTACTGAAACAAAGATGGATGTGCTGGCTCGGTCATGTGCACTGCATGCAAGATGGGTACATTCCTACAGACCTAATCTATGGCGAGTTAGCCTCAGGCCAAAGACCTACTGGACACCCCCAGCTTCGCTACAGAGATGTATGTCTATGGGAATAGACATCTGAAGCTGGGAGTAGATGGCCAAGGACCACACCCGATGGAATTCAGTACTCAGGAGCAGCTTGCGTGCAGCTGTGATGGTCCTTCAAGCTCAGGAGGAAGAAAAACAAATGAGAAGCAGGAACCGATGGGCAACAGAGAGCGCAGTTTTCCAATGTCCTCGTTGCGACAGGAGCTGCGGCTCCCATATCAGACTGCAGAGCCACACTGTGGCCTGTGGCTCTTCAAGGCGCTGATCCATGGTCGTCCACTACTGGTGGAAGCCTACTACTACTTTCCCAGCAGTTTTTTGTTAAATACTGAGTTCCTACCTTACAAGCTGGAGTCTTTGGGTTTGTCAAACAGTACATTAATAAAGTCATTTACTACTATGTCTCCTGTGCCTAACCTACTCCATTGATCCACCACTCTATTTCTTAGCCAATAGCAAATAATTCTAATGACTGCTGCTTTTTAGTATAGCTTCAGATTTGGTATGGCTAGCCCACCTTCCCTGGCCATTTTTTTTTTCATTAGTTGCCTTGATATTCTTGACATTTTGTTTTCCAGATGAATTTTGTTATTATTTTTTATAGCTCCATAAAATACTGTTTAGGTAGTCTGATTGGTATGCCACTGAATAAGTAAATTAATTTAGGTAGAATTGTCATTTGTATTATATTTGCTCTACCTATCCATGAGAAACTGATATCTTTCCAATTACATACATCTGATTTTATTTGTGTGAAAAGTGTTTTGTAATTATGTTCATAGAGTTCCTGGGTTTGTCTTGGCAGGTAGACTCCCAAGTATTTTATATTGTTTACCATTACTTTAAATGGAATTTCTCCTTCTATCTCTTGCTGCCAAGCTTTATTGGTCTTGTACAGAAATGCTGATGATTGATGTGGGTTTATTTTATATCCTACAACTTTGCTAAAGTTGTTAATTGTTTCAAGAATTTTTTTAGTTCATTCTTTAGGAGTCTCTAAGTATATCATCATATCATCTGCAAAGAATGAAAGTTTTGTTTCCTCCTTGCTTATTCTAATTATTTTAATCCCTTTTTTCTTTTCTTATTGCTAAGGCTAACATTTCCAGGACAATATTGAATAATGGTGAAAATGCACATACTTGTTTCACACTTAATCTTTTGGGGAATGCTTCTAAGTTATCTCTTACATGTAATGTTTGCTGATGGTTTTAGGTAGATACTGCTTATTATTTTAAGGAAATATCCACTTATTTTTATACTCTCTAGTATTTTAAATTTGAATGAGTGTTGCATTTTGTCAAGTGCTTTCTCTGCATCTATTGAGAAAATAATATGATTTTGGTTATTTTTGTTATTGATGTGGTTGATTAATGTTGATATTTTTTTCTAATGTTGAACCAGCCTTGCATTCCAGGTAAAGATCCCACTTGGTCATAGTATATTATCCTGGTGATGAATTGCTGTAATCTCCTTGCTAATATTTTATTTAGGATTTTAAAATTGATATTCATTAGTGAAATTGGTCTATAATTTTCTTTCTCTGTTTTGGAATTGCCTGTTTTAGGTATCAACACCATATTTGTGTCATAAAATGAATTTGGTAGGATTCCTTCTCCTATTTTTCTAAATAATTTGTCTAGTATTGGAATTATTTCTTATTTAAATGTTTGGTAGAATTCACCTGTAATTCCATCTGTCCCTGGAGATTGTTTTTTTTTTCCTTAGGGAGTTCATTGTTGACGTCTGCAATTTCTTTTTCTAAAATGGGCTATTTAAGGATTTTATTACCTCTTAAATAACCTGGGAAATTTCTATTTTTCCAAACATTCATCCATTTCATTTGAATTGTCACATTTATTGGCCTGCAGTTTGGCAAAATAACTCCTAATCATTGCTTTCATTTCTACTTCATTGATTGTGAATTCACCCCTTTATTTGTGATACTGGTAATTTGGTTTTCTTCTTTCTTTTTTTTTAAATCAACTTAACCAAATGTTTATCTATTTTATTGTATGTTTTTTCATAAAACTAGTTCTTGGTTTTATTGACTAATTCTATAGTTTTCTTACTTTCATTTAAAAAAAATTCTCCTTTGATTTTCAGGATTTCTAATTTAGTATTTAATTGGGAATTTTAAATTTTTTATTTTTCCTGCTTTTTTAGTTGCAAGCCCAATTCAATGATCTCCTCTTTCTCAATTCTTGTAAGCATTTAGAAATATAAAATTTCCCCTAAGAGCTGCTTTGGCTGCATCCCATAGGTTTTGGTATGTTGTCTCATTACTATCATTCTCTTGGTTAAAGTTCTCAAATGTTTCTATGATTTTTGTTTGACACACTCATTCTTTAGGGTGAGATTATTTAGTTTCCAATTACTTTTCAGTCTACCTTTCTGTTACTCTTTATTACATATAATATTTATTACATCATGATCTGAGAAGGATCCATTTACTATTTCTGCCTTTCTACATTTGACTATGAGGTTTTTGTGCCCTAACACAGTCAATTTTTTTTGGGGGGGGGTGAGGCAATTGGGGTTAAATGACTTGCCCAGGGTCACACAGCTAGTAAGTGTTAAGTGTCTGAGGTCAGATTTGAACTCAGGTTCTCCTGAATCCAGGGCTGCTGTACCACCTAGCTGCCCTGGTCAATTTTTTAATATGTGCTATGTACCACCTAGTAAAGGTAATATTCCTTTCTATGCCCATTCAGTTTTTCCCCGGTCACCTTTCATATCTAACTTTTCTAAAATTCTATTCACTTCTTTAACTTCTTTATTATTTATTTTGTGGTTAGATTTTTTTAATTCTGAGAGGGAAAGGTTCAGATCCCCCACTAGTATAGTTTTGTTGTCTATTTCCTCTTGCAATTCATTTAACTTCTCTAACAATTTGGATGCTATACCACTTGGCATATATATTTCTAGCATTGATATTACTTCATTTTCTATTCTACCTTTTAGCAAGATGTAGTTTCCTTGTTTATCTCTTATCTTTTTTCTGATAAAAGTATTTTATTTTTTTCCAGTTACATGTAAAGAAAGTTCTCAACATTTGTTTATACAAGCTTTCCAATTTCACATTTTTCTCCCTCTCCCCTCCTTCTCCCCTAGACAGCAGGTAATCTGATATAGGTTATATATATAACATTAAACATATTTCTGCATTAGTCATGTTATAAGAGAAGAATCAGAGCAATGAGGAAAAAAACTCAAAATAGAAAAACAACAGCACCCAAAACAAAAGAAATAGTATGGTTCAAGCAGCATTTATACTCCACAGTTCTTTTTTTTTTCTTCTGGATTTGGAGGTTCCCTTCCATCATGAGTCCCCTGGAATTCTCCTGTACCACTGCATTGGTGAGAAGAATCTAGTCCATTGCAGTAGATCAACGCACTATGTTGATGATACTGTGTACAATGTTCTTCTGGTTCTGCTCATCTCACTCATCATCAGTTCATGCAAATCCTTCCAGGTTTCTCTGAATTCCTCCTGCTCATTGTTACTTACAGCACAATAGAATTCCATTACATTCATATACCACAACTTGTTCAGCCATTCCCCAATTGATGGGCAACCCCTCAATTTCCAATTCCTTGCCAACACAAAAAGATATTTATCTCTTATATTATCAAATTAAAGATCTTTTTTTGTTTGTTTGTTTTTGGCTTTTGCTTTGTCTGAGATAAGGATTGCTACCCCTACTTTTTTTTTTTTTAAACAGGGCAATGAGGGTTAAGTCACTTGCACCAGATCACACAGCTAGTGTCAAGTGTATGAGGCTGGATTTGAACTCAGGTCCTCCTGAATCCAAGGCCAGTGCTTTATCCAGTGTGCCACCTAGCTGCCCCTACCCATGCTTTTTTTTTTTTCTTGCTTCAGCTGAAGCTCCAACCTTTTACCTTTACTCTGTCTTTATCTCTCTGCTTCAAAGGTTTTTCTTGAAAACAACATATTGTAGGATTTTGCTTTTTTATCCACTCGGCTATATGCTTCTGTTTTATGGGAGAATTCAACCCATACACATTCACAGTTAATATTACTAACTTTATTTCCTTCCATCCTCTTTTCCCCTTTCTTTGTACTTTTTTTTTATTTCACCCTATTCTTCCTCAGCAGTGTTTTGCTTCTGACTGCTACCTCCCTCAATCTGTCCTCCCTTTTATCAGCTGCCCTTCCTTTTCTTTTCCCTTTCTTTCCCTGCTTCTGTCCTCCTTTTTATCAGTACCAGCCTTTTTCCCTTACCCTTTTATTTCCTTAAAGAATAAGCTAAGTTTCTTTATACAAACGTGTGTATATGTTATTCTCTCCCAGACCCAAATCTGATGAGAGTAAAGTTGAAACAATTCTCACCCCTCCCTTCTTTTCCTCTGTTGTAATGGGTATTTTGTGCCTGTTCATATGATGCAATTCACCCCATTCCACCTTCTTCTCCCTATCCTCCCCTATTCTCCTTTTATTCTGCCCTTTAACTTTCTTTATATCATCATATCAAAGTCAATTTAATAACAATACCCTAACAGATCTATAGATCTCAAGAGTTAAAAGTATTATCCTTCCTCATAGAGATATAAACAGTTTAACCTCATTGAACAAAGATTTTTTTCTCCCTGTTTACCTCTTTAACCTTCTCTTATATCCTCTATTTGAAGATCAAATTTTCTGTTCAATTCTGGTCTTTTCTTCAGGAAATCTTGGAAGTCCCCTATTTCATTGAATGTCCATCTCTTCCCCTGAAAGAAAATGATCAATTTTGCTAGGTAGTTAATTATTGGTTGTAATCCAAGCTCCTTTGCCTCCTGGAATATCATATTCTAAGCCTTGTGATCCTTTAATTTTGAAGCTGCCATGTCCTGTGTAATCCTGACTGTGGTTCTATGATATCTGACTTGCTTCTTTCTGGCTGCTTAGAGTATTTTCTCCTTTGTACTTTTATACAATACATTTCATTTTGCATCAGCTCATGTAAATGTTTCCAGGTTTCTCTGATAACATCCTGATCATCATTTCTTATAGCAGAACAGTGTTCCATTATAATCACATACCACATTTTGTTCAGACATTGCCCAATTGATGGGCATCCCCTCAAGTTCAAATTTTTTGCCACCAGAAAAGAGTTGCTATAAATATTTTTTTTACATATATGTCCTTTACCTTTTTCGTTTTTTATCTCTTTTTGGATGCTGACCTAGTACTGGTAATGCTAGGTCAAAGTGTATTCATGGTGTTTTAACCCTTGGGCATAATTCCAAATTGCTCTACAGAATACTTGAATAAGTTTACAACCCCACCAATAGTGTATTAATGTCACATTTTCCCACTAATCCCCACATTTGTCATTTTCCTCTGCTGTCCTATTATCCAATTCAATCGACATGAAATAGTACCCCAGAATTGTTTTGACTTGCATCTTTCTAATTAATAGTGAGTTAGAACATTTTTATAGGGCTATACAGAGCTTTGATTATTGCATCTTAAAACTGTTCATATCCTTTGATCATTTATCAATTGGGGAATAGATTTTATTTTAGTAAATTTGACTCAGTTCTCTATATGTCTGAGAAATGATGCCTTTATCAGACAAACACTTCAAATTTTTTTTTTCACAGTTACTATTCCAAACTATATTTCCCTTCATCTTGTTCCCTCCCCATGCCATTTCCTCCCTTCTAAATCTCCTTTCACCCTGTCCCTCTTCAAAAGTATTTTGCTTCTGACTGTCCTCACCCACCATCTGCCATTCCCTTCTATCACACCTCCTCCTTATCCCCTTCTCCTTCTACTTTCATGAATGGTAAATAGATTTATTTACCCAATTTAGTGTGTATGTTATTCCCTCTTTGAGCCTATTCTGATGAGTGTAAGGCTCACTCATTTTCCCACACCTCCCCTATCTTCCCTTCTACTATATAAGCTTTTTCTTGTTTCTTTTGCATGAAATACTTTACCCCATTCCACCTCTCTCCTTTCCCCATTCACCTAGTGAATTCCTCTCTCATTCCTTAATTTTATTTATTAAAGTTATAATTCCTTCATATTCAACTAATCCCTGTGCCCTCTGTCTAAATATATTCTATCCAGCTGCCCTAATTATGTTTTTATGAGCAACAACTATCATTTATCCACTTAAGAATATTAACAGTTTAACATTTTAATATCCCCTTTGATTTCTTTTTCCTATTTACCATTTTATGCTTCTCTCAAGTCTTGTATTTTAGACTTAAATTTTGTATTCAGCTCAGGTGTTTTCATCAAGAATGCCTGAAAGTGCTCTCTTTTATTAAATGTCCATTTCCCCCTGAATGATTATACTCAGTTTTACTGGGTAGATGATTCTTGGTTGTAATCCCAGCTCCTTTTCCCTCCAGAGTATTATATTCCAAGCCCCCCAATCCTTTTAATGTAGAAGCTGTTAAATCTTGTGTTTTAATGACTGTGGCTCCACAATACTTGCATTGTCTCTTTATGGATGCTTGCAATACTTTCTCCTTGACCTAAGGGCTCTGGAATTTGGCTATAATATTCCTGGGAGTTTTAATTTTGGGATATTTTTTCAGGAGGTGATTGGTATATTCTTTCAATTTCTATTATACCTTCTGGTTCTAGAAAATCAGGGCAATTGTCCCTGAAAATTTCTTGGAAGATGATGTCTAGGCTCTTTTTTTTTTTGATCCTGGCTTCCAGGTAGTCCAATAATTTTCAAATTATCTCTACTGGATCTATTTTCCAGGTCAGTTGTTTTTCCAATGAGATACTTTGCATTGCTTTCTACTTTTTTTTTCATTCTTTTTGGCTTTGCTTTATTGTTTCTTGATTTCTCATAAAGTCATTAGCTTCCATTTGCTTAATTCTAATTTTTAAGGAGTTATTTTCTTCAGAGAGCTTTTGTACCTCCTTTTACATTTGGCCAATTTGTTTTTCAAGGCATTCTTTTCCTCATTGTCTTTTTGTTCCTCTTTTACCATTTGGCCTAGTCTGTTTTTAAGGTGTTACTTTCTACAGCATTTTTTGGGTCTTCTTTCCCAAGCTATTGAATTTTTTTCATTATTTTATTTCTTCACTCTTATTTCTCTTTTGATTTTTCCTCTATCTCTCTTACTTTATTTTATAGTCTTTTTTGAATGCTTCTATGTGCTGAGACCAATTAATATTTTTCTTGGAAGCTTTGGATATAGGAGCCTTGACTTTGTTATCTTCTTCTGAGGGTTTATTTTGATATTCCTTGTCACCATAGAAACTTTCTAGGGTCAGCAATTTTTCCCTTTGCTCATTTTCCCAGTCTATTTCTTGATTTTTAACTGTTTGTTAAGAGAGTTAAAAAAATGCGGCTTCCAGGTTCAAGGGTGCATTGTACCAAGGTTCAGGAGGTTTTCAGAGGTACTTATTGGGATCTGGAAGTTTTCAGTTCTTTAAAGTTGGTATGTTTTAAGGAGAGGAATGTCTACTACTCTCTTGGTCTAAGCTTTGGTGTGTAAGCAACCAAAATCTTGCTCTTCTGCCCTATGAGCAACTATGTGAAACATGCAGCTCTACTGTGGCCACAAGCTCTGTTGTGGTAGTACTTCTCCTTGGCCTGGAACAGCCACCCCACACTGAGACCTGTACCTGAATAAGCACAAAAC